>NC_064852.1:61283206-61495706 GCF_024139225.1 Suncus etruscus | reverse complement strand
TGTTGCTTAGAAGCACTTGTCTGCAGACAAGAGAAAAATACAATGAAAAGTAAATATAGAGTTGTCTATTTATTAATTTTATACATTATAGATATATTATACATTAATTTTATTCATTAATATTTTTGCTACATCAAGCAATGTTTAGGGGCTACTCCTGTCTCTGCACTCAGGACTTACTCCTAGCAGTGCTTGGAGGACCATGTAGGATGCTGAGGTTTGAATCGAGGTTGGCTACATGGAATACTTGAGCCCTACCTGCTGTACTATCTCTCCATCCCTGTTAATATTATTTGATTTTGAACATTTATTTGAATTGGGGGACTGCCAATTTTTTATTTCAAGTGGAAAGAGCGTGGCATAGGTTATAAAGCAACCCTGCCCAGTCCTAGGCTAGAACTTTTCATACTCCTAGTTTAGGATTGGGCAGGGTTTCCTTATTAACCAAGCTTTCTAAAGATACAAATAATGTTTATTAGTCTGGTTTTGTTTCAGTTCACTTACAGATCTATTTGTCCCTGAGCATTCTGAGGTGCCAGTCTCTGCATTTGCTTTGGCTTATGGCCTGAAAGCCAGGCTAAGACCAAGGTGAATGCAAGTTCCCCTGCATAGTTGTGATTCACACCAGCTGAGAAGTGGCCTGACTCATCTGTTTCTCAGAAACTTCCCAAAGCTGGATTTACAAGGAATCTAGTGTGAAGGACCATTTGGAAACCAAGGCTGGCAGTATTCAACTAGCTGCTGATATTTGTAGCTTTCGTCTAAGTACTGTGCTATAGCCAGTGCCAGCATTTTGGGGATTATAGTGGAAATGCTGCTCAGGGTTGGTAGCAGCTGCACGAATACTTGACAATCTATTATTGGAGGCAAGTGGGGATCTTGCAGTCATAGTTGAGTGAAGGCAGATACATGCTTTGCGGGAGGTCCCTGCTGCTAGATTATAAGACTTTTCTAGGCTGAGTGGGCCAGGCAGCTGCTGGAAGGGAAATGTCCCTTGTCTCTGAGGAACTGTCTTTTTCAGTCTCTCAGGATGATGTGAGAGTTATCACATTCTACTCTTATGAATTCTTTCTCTTTGTGATATCTTTCCATTTTTTTCTACTCTCTTCTTATGAATATTACATTAAGTAGTTTGTCAGAATCTTTACCAGGGCACCCTGCTACCTATAATGAGCTCTATTGTTGCCTCCTAAGTTTTAGACAGGCATTCACTGCTACTATTCTGGGTGACTCATAAATACACCCATCTGACATTCTTGTGTACAGTGGATTCCCAAACAGGAAGTGATACCCTCCTCTGTTTTCTTTTAGCCACAGAGTGAGGCCAAATTTAAGTCAATTATTTGTAGCTGAGACCCTATCTTTACCAAACAGGTTCCCCTGCCATATCTTGCTTCCCTCACTCTCCTCCTGAGAAAACTCTTCCACAAACCATTTGAATAAAATTCTCATCTTACAACTAAGAGTGTGTCCATGCTCAAAACTCCTTTTCCTTCTTCAAGTTTGACTAGCTCTCATTTAACTTCTAGGCTCTTCTAGTCAAAAATATTAATCATTAATAGAAAATTATTTGTTGGCCAACATGTTATTCTTTCCTGATTATACCTTAATTACTACTCAAGATTTATATTTAGATCTTCTTTAAGGAGCAGTTGGAAGGTGTTGAGGACATTTTATGAGTAAGGATAAGAAGAAATGCACATTTTTTTTGTTTAGATGGTCTTTTCCTCATCCATTGTGGAAAAGTATTTTGGATCACCTAAATTATTGTCAGTAACTTACTGTGTTTACCCAAAGATCCATAATGAAATTCTGTACCCAAATAGTGATATTTGCAGGTGGGAACTTTGTGAGGTAGTTAGGCTTACAGATGGAGCCTTCATGACAACAATGATCAAAAGAGGGATTCTGAAAAGTTATTTTGCTTTCCTCATGAGAAATCAGCTTTCTGCAGTTTAAAAAAAAGTTTCTCACCAGACCATCTGTTCCTGATCTTGTAAATCTAACCTCTAGAACTGTAAAAAGTAAATTTCTTGTTTTAGAAGCAATCCATTTTATGCTCATTTTGTTTTAGCAGCCCAAACTGACTAAGATGACATCCATACTCTCTATTAAATTGATTTCTTTATTCTAGATATGATGAATACTCTTTATTTAATTTATCACTGATTTTTTAATAATTTGTTTTCCTCACTTTCTCCAAACTAGACTAAAAATACTTAGGGAGAAAAGACTTTGACCTGTTCATCTCATTATCACAAGTTCTGATGACAGTGCCTGGAATCAATGACACTCTAATAGTCTATACAATAAAATGAATCAGTAACTGATAGAAGTCTACATTATTCTATTCCACTTGTTTATGATTACTGCTATATGCCCTCTCAGAAAAGTTATGGGAAATAAGATGTATAAAAACTATTTTCCCCTGACATTTCTCATGCTTTGCAGCTAGAAGGTGATATCTGATGGTAAAATAAAGAGAAATCAGAGGGAGGTGATGATTAGTGGCAAGATTATGGGTATTCAAAATTGTTTGTAATATGGTGGTCAGGGCAGAATCGAATATGGGCTTACAGATCCAAAGATTAAATAAGACTCATGCTTCATTTTCCTAATAAAAAAGATGCCTGTATTAGGAAATTTAGTGGAGAGAATGGCATGTGATGATTTTTGCAGAAGAATATTGTGTAAGAATTGAGATTTTTTCCCATGAAACAGCTTAGAGACCTAGCCTATACACCTAAGGAAATCAGAAGTGAGTGGAAATGATGAATCCAATGGTTACATTACATCTGCATGACTTAGCAATACCTGACCACATAAATTGAAGGTTGACAAGACGGAATCATCTCCTGCAAGAGGGTCATCACTAAAAGAGTTTTCTATTCTTATGGAAGTCAAACAAAAGAGTAACATTAAGTTATATAAAGCCTTTTAAAGAATGCATTTAGTACAGAACTAAACTCTAGGCTATAGTTTTAATTTATTTTATGCAAAGAATATAAATTAAAACCCCAGGCAAATAAATACACATTGTTAACAATGAGCACAGGGGCTTGAGACATTTAAGTTAAAAAAGGGCCCTGTGACAAGACTTATGGGATTTTAATGCCCTAATGATGTTATGGTTGACTTCTTGGCTTCTCCTGAATGCCAATAATGATGTGAGTAAAGAAAAAGTGTAAAGGTGATTTTGTGTCTTTAGATTCTAAGTAGACACTCATGAACAGCATTAAAGAATAATAGGAGAGGCCAGAGCATTAAAAAAAAAAAGTCAAACAGAAGGACTCTGACAAAGAGGTATCCTCAGGCATTGTGTTGTGGGGATATTGAAACTGCCTTGGCTATGAAAACGAAAAACCATGCCAACTACTCATTCGCCTGGAGTCAGAAAGGCAGCCTGGAAAACTTCGCTTGATAAATCTAATCATTATTTTTTCCCTGTGGATACTCTTGGGAAGATTCAAGGCTGCTTAGAGAAATGAATATCAATACACAGAGATAAATACCCATGTATAGGCATACATGAATTAGATAAACCACTCATATATAAACATAAGTGTACAGATAATTTTTATCAAAAATTGCCATTTTGAAGATTCTATATGCTATTTTACATTCAATGTTTATTATTTTCTTTTGTCAACAAAGGAAGATAATGTGATTATATTGTCTAGGGTAAAAAAGCTAGGGGAGAATAGTTCTTTCAATGTGATTATGCATAGACAATTCTGACCCTTACTCTGCCCAGCTCTTTGATTTCACTCATGTGAAAGTCATAGTTAGACGAGCAGGTGAGTTACACAGGGTCTATGGTCAAAACTGAAAAGGCTCCTGGTCTATGGTCAAAGTTGAAAGGTGTGCTTCTGTCCAAGAGATGGAGCTCTTATCTTCTATCCTGAAGAGAGCAAGGCAGCTCTCTGGTGAGAGGGCCCAGAGCTGTCTAGCTTGCTCTCTTCTTTCTGAACCAGCTTTCAGCTTCAGAACCTGACTGTAAAATGATTTCTTGGAACATCAGATATCTGCCCTATAATGCATGGGTGTATTTTTCTAAGCCAAATTGAAATGGATTTTGGATTATCTTCTACTGTTAAGAAAAATCTTCTCTGCCCTCATTGCTCTGATGTTTCCCCTAATTAGAGCCTTGAGTCTCCTTTGAGAGCTGTGCTTGAGAATGTTATTTCTATTTCAGACCAGACTGTACTAGAGTCTTTCATACAAGAGGCCCTGACCAGATCCTTTGGCATGACAAATCCAGGCCCTCTATACAGAACTCAGCACTGCTTCTCTCAAAAGGTTAACCTAGATTTCTTTTTTATATAAATGACACTTAAAGGCATTAAAAATATATAGGGTCAGAGTGTTTGTACAGCAGCTATATGTCTGTATATATATGTACACACATATATATATACACACACACACACATATATATATATTTCAGTGGGAGTACTACTACCTAAACTGTTTGGAACTTTTAGCACAGTACCTAGGAATTATTTTCAGAATTCCTTGGTGGACAATTCCAGGATCAAAGCCAGAGGTTTCTTTATTTAATATGTGCAATCCAGTCCTTTAAGCTATATATTTTAATTATAAAGAGTTTTGCTACATAAAAATTTTAAAAATACAATTCATAATTATACCTTAGCTGTAGCATAATGATGAGATCCTGGGCTTAAGTAAATACAATAAATACTCATGCTTTTTGCTTAGATTTATATATTTTTTAAATAAAAATATTACTAGTATAATTAAACTTCTTTATCTCTGTTTATAAATATTGAGGTAAATATTGCAAAATTTGTTACTTTTCTGCATATATTTAACTTTTATGTATATATGATGCTGGGAATCAAGTAAGTCCATGATAGGTGTCTACCTCTGAGTTACATCCCTAGATATTTATTTTTTATTATATATTTATATTCAAATAAATATAATATACTTAAAAGGTAGAGCATACTGCACTTAACTTTAAATTAATGTTCAATACCAATTTATGATTATACAAATTCATATTTACATATTAAATAGATATATCTTTTATTTTGGAATATTAATTTTATTTTCATACCATGGTTTACTATACTATTAGTGATATGATTTCATGTATAAAACAATCTCTCATAACAGCCTCCTCAAAGTGAACATTTTCTCTACCATTGTCCCATTGTCGTTCCTATTAAAATTCATTCCCCTCTCCTATGCCTATCCATGGCAATTTTCTTACTGAGATACGTTTTTTTGTTTTGGTTCCATCTTAATATTTGTTATACCTGTACTATCTTTATATCTCACAAATGTGAAGAATTATTCTGTCTGTCCTTCTATATCTCACTAATTTAACTCACTCTAATACTCTACAGATCCACCCACAAATTGTATGGTTTTAGCTTTTCTTATAGTCAAATATTATTCTATTGTGCATGTGTACCATCATTTATTTATATAGTTATCTATCTGTTCTTGAAAACTTGAGGTTGTTTCCAGATTTGTTTACTGTGAATAGTGCTGCAATGAACACAGGAGTGCAAATGTCTTTTTTGAATAGATTTTCTAAGCTCTTAAGGTAGAAACAAAAAAGTGAAATTGCTGAGTCATCTGTAAATCAATTCCTATTTTTTTTTTTAGAAGTGTCCATAATTTTTCCCAAAAGGGATGGGCCAGTTAACATTATCATTGGCAATGTATCTTTTCCCCTACATTCACACTGACATGATTTGTTTTTGTTTTTGTGTGTGATTTGTTCTGTGCTTACTGGTATGTGGTGATATCTCATTCTTGTTTTTAATTTGCATTTATTTGCATTGCCCTACTTGTTTTTATTTGCATAAAAAGCAGAGCTTTTCTCTATATACATTTTGGCCATTGGTATGTATTATTTAAGGAAATTTCTATTAAATTCTTCACATGTCATTTTTTTATTTTGATCATAGTGGCTTACATATCTTTTACATTATTATTTTAGGTACATATTAACATTGAATCAGGGGAATACCCACCACCAAGTTTGTCCTCCCTCCTTCCCCGTTCCCTTTCTGCAACCCATATCCCCCACCATCACCCCCAGGGCTTCTAGAGTAGGTGGTCCCCTCTTTGTCTAGCTTACTATCAGTGATCATACATCTGTTTGGTCCTGGTGCCCTCCCTTGTTTCTCCCTCTATTTGAGAGGCTGAGCTAGATAAATCGAGTTATGTGTTTTTGTTTGAGGGAAAGAAAAGCAATATAATGGGGTAAAGAATAAGAAAAACAATTTTAAAGAATTAAAATATGCTGAAAATGGGCGGAGTCCTTCTAGTGGCTACCAACCTCAGTTTGAGAGAGGACATGAAAAAGGTCATTGAAATACCATAACAATACAAAAATAAATGTCAAATTGAATATCCAGTGAGCACTACAGCAATAAAGAGAAGCACCACCAATAGCCTTGGTTCTGAAATCAAATCATGCCGGAGTGCAAAGAGAAAGAGAAAGATAAGATAAAATAATATAAAATAAAAGGGAGACATCAACTTCAATATCTACACCAAAATAAGGACGTCAAAAAAACAATCAATCAATAAATATATATGTGGAAAAATGATTATTTTGTGCTTTTTTTTTCCTTTTTTTTCAACCCCCCCCCCCCCCGCATAGGCACAGTAACTATTGGTGAAATTATAGAGGGAATTCCCTTGGCCTAGGAGATACAGGTTTCTTCATCCCTGAAGTATACTGTCATGGGATTAACTATAGACTCCTTACATGATCATTTACTCTCCCCTCAGTGCTTTTGTGGTGTATGGAAGACTTCTGTTTCATCATGGATGGTAAAATCAGTCCTCTGTATCTAGAGATCTCGGTGACTGTGTAGCTCAAGGAATGGAGCTTATGATGAAGGCTTTCTTTGTGGTTCTAGCAGTTCTGCTTCTTCAGTGTCGTTTTAATTCATCTTCTGTAGTTGGTATTCTTGGTCATTATGTTGCTCCTAGGATGGAGCCTGGGATAGAGTCTTTCGTTATGTTTCTGGAAGACCTGTTCACTTGCGGTTGTCTCAGTCAGACCTCTGGAATTGGAGATCTTGTTTGTTGAACAGATTGTAGACCAAAAGCTAGGTTAGAGCTTTTTGTTGTTGTTGTGGGTCCCAGGATGCATACTGTCTAGTCCTGCTTGTAACAACCAGTCATCTGTATATAGCATTCTTGGTTTTTGCACAGATCAAAGGATGACATGTTTACTGATTTTGTCTTATCGTTGGCTGGTGAGGAAGGATATCTTGCACATGTCATTTTTTAATGGGACTGTTTATTTTTTCTCTTGTAAATTTCTGCCAATGCTTTTTATAAGTTAAATGCTAACCCCTTATCAGATAAATGAGGGCTAAGTTTTACCTCCCAGTCTGTGGGTGTATTTTTATTCTGTTCTTCATTTCTATTGCAGTACAAATGTTTCTTAGTTCGATGTAGTCCCATATTTTTTAATATTTGTTTCTATTTCTTAACCAGTGGTATTAGGTCATTGAAGATACATAACTCTTGCTTTAATGACATAGATATTCTACTTATTTTTACCTTGAAACACTTATGAATTCACATATAATATCAAAGCCATTCTTAATCCATTTTTATTTGACCTGTGTGCATTATGTTAGTTAGAAAGGAGTGCAATATTTTTTGCATGTGATTATAAGATGACACCCAGCTATTAACCCAAATCAAAGGCATTCCCCCATCTTCCACTTTTCTTAAAACCTCTCCTTTGATATGTAAAAGTTCACAAGGATTATTAAACCTTCCCTCTCCTGGTGAAGGGATATTGGTTTAATAAAGAGAGAGGCAATGCTGGCTTTGGGCTGAAGCAGAGACAGTGAAGTGAGAAGCCACTGGCTCCATGTTGCTTTCTTACTATCTTGGCTTATTAATCCTTCACCACTACCCTAACTTCTTCAGACCTGTCTGCAAGGGGTGGAAGAATTATGTTGACTTGGGTAATCTCACAACTCATGGATTTTATTCTACTACTGAATGATTATTCCAACACTATTTAGTAAAGAGACTTTCCTTGCCCCACTTCATACTTTTCTCTTCTTCCTCAAAGATTAAATGTACATTTACCTGAGTATCTGTATCATAACTCTAAATTCTACTCTACTAGTCTGAAATGAAGATTTTATTCCAGATCCACACTGTTTTGATAACTGTAGCTTGATGGTCCAGTTTGAGGTTGAAGAAAGAGAATTCTCCCTTATACAAATTTCCAAGAATTACTTTGGGTGTTCAAAGGTACTTATTAATTCATATAATTTTTAAGATTATTTAAACTATGTCTTTTAAAATGTCATTGAGAGTGGGAGTTAGAGAGATAATATAGCTCTCAGAGCACTTGCCCTGCATGTGATTAATTTGAGTTTGATCCCTGGCTATAAATCTGGTCCTCCAAGCCTCACAAGAATAATCCCTTAAACCCTGAGTGTATAGTCAGGAGTAAGCACTGAGTACAACCAAATGTTGCTCAAAACTCAAAAATATTTTAGAGTGCTTATTAATTGAGATTTTAAAAATGTAGTACACCATTGTCTTTTGGCCCACAGAGAAATTTGCTGTGAATCTTAATGAAGCTCTTTTGCTATTTTCTTTGATCTTGCTGCTTTCAGTTTTTATCTATGGAGCTGGAGAAATAATATTGCAGCTAAGGCACTTGCTTTGCATGTACCCAACCTGGTACCCATATGGTCCCCCTACCTACTTTCAAGAGTGATTCCTGATTACAGAGCCAGGAGTAACCCCTAAGCATTGCCAGGTATGGCCTCAAAACAAAAAGGAAAACAAAAAAAAGTATTCTATCATAGTGTAGATTGCTTTTTCCTCAACATTTTTATTTCCATGAGTTTCTGTGGAACATTTTATTATAGGAGTATAACACAACTAGTTTGCCATTGCCCTATGGTTTGGAAAATACTATTGTTTGACATTTTTCATAAGCACAAACATTGCCATCACAAACATTTATGTGAGTATTTCCTCGTGCACAAGGCTGGGTGATTTTTGAACAAAAAACTGGATTTGGGGCTACTGTTTGTAAAGGTCTGTACACTACAATTATTATAATAAATAATGTCATTGTTATTCAAAGAATTTCTCCAGAATAAGCTCTTCCTCCACCTCTTTTCCCCATATATAAGATGAAAGTTGCATTTCATTGCATCCTTGTAGGCACTAACCTTTGCTATTGAGTTATATGATTGTATGGTGGGATGGGACCTTATATTTAACTAATACATGATGATCATTTCCTCATTATTAAGAAAATTAACACTTCCTACACTTATTAATCTTTTGAGTCCACCTCTTTTCAATAAATGCTTGTTTATAGGTTTTCTCTTGGGTTATTTACTGTTTTCTTAGGAACTCTTTGGATTTTTTACATTTAGAGTAAAATTCTTTGTTAAATTTGAACATGAATAATGATTATTCTTGTGGTTTATCTTTAATTTTACTTTTCATGTTTTTATTATGGGCAAATCTATTTTTGCTTGTTGTGGTCCACACAAATTATGACACAGTATGACAAGGAAACAAAACAAATGCATTGCCAAATGAGAGGTACTTTGCAGAGGGCATGAGATAAAGAAATAATTGAAAAAGGGGCAGAATCTCTAGACAAAGATTAAATTTTGTGAGCTCATACTTTGTAAACAGTAGCAGATTTTCATCAATGTTATATATTTTACTATAGTACATAAATTATAACAATGAATTTAACTTTATTAATATTGGAAATTACTAAATTGTTTTAAGAAACGATATATATTTTGTTGGACTTCATTCTTAACACATACTTGTATTCTGTGCTTCCAAATCTTGCTTTAAAAGAGTTTTTAATAATGACTTTTTAAATAATATTGGTATAACTAAATTTTTTTAAATAATAGAAACTTAATTTCTTTTTCCAAAACAATCGACATAAAATTTGTGGCATTTATATAGTAAAATGCATATGAAACTATTACCTGCTTCTGAATAAACAATGCTTTTTTGAGAAAATGATATCAATGATTTTATGTGGAAGGCAAACTTTTCTAATTGATTAATGAATTTTCATTATAGCAATAGTTCAATGATTAGACAACTTCATGTTTGTGCTAATGATTCCAGATTGTTTTCAGTCATTGGAATGGTTCTTAAAGGTCAGAGTTCTATAGTGAGAGTATTTGGGTTTGGATCACTGGCTTTGGAAAAATTACCTAAACTCCCTCAGTGATGGTATTATACCTTGTGGGTTGCTGTGGCATTCCACTGTTTCATTTTCTCAAGGTGGGTGTGTCATCCCTGAAATCATTAAACATTTTGTATGTTAGAATTATTTTTATGGGACATTTTGTTGGACATTGCCAAAAATCTTGAGGGGGGGACTGAGAATAATTATAGGTTATACAAATATGTTATTTTATATATAAATGTTATTTTGCCAATCATCATCACTGTGAAGAGAGGGAAGGAGAAACATAGCATTTTGTAAAACTGTTGTAGTCTAAGCACTTTGACAGATACCAACTAATCCTCATCCCACATCCAATTCAATGTACTGTGAGAAGGCACCAGAATCTGCTAATGACAGGCCAGAGCTGTATTCAAATATTGGTACTCAAGGATCTGCTTGATCTTGGGTATGTTACTTAATCTGTGCAAGTTTATGATACACCACTACTCCCCCAACAACTGCCCTTGCCCCCTCAGTTTAACTAGAGATAACCTTTTAGAGAGGCTGGAAGTAATGGTGATTTTTTTATGGAACATATTGTTGGAGATTGTTTGGCAGAATTTGCCCATAGATGCAGCTTCTCTCTTCATAACCTTTTTGTTGTCTTGCATTGGTGACTGCTACCTTGCCACATATGTTCACTCTACTCTGTCTTCCTTACAATGAGACAGTAAGCCAGAAGAGAAGGTTTATATCTTTCTCCTTTATATCAAAGGAGAAAGTGAATAATGCAAAATGCTTTGGACTTCTAGGTATCTGGATTTTCTTTCTCATTGACAAGGCTGTTGACAGGCCCTTTAGCAACACAGAGGCTAATTTCTTGCCAGGAGTAAAAGAAAATGTGTCATTTGGTTGTTCTGGCTTTTCCCAGTGCAATAAATCACAACCAGGAAATCCCAGTTTCATTTTCTTTAATAAAGATTTTTAAAAAATAAAAAGTTTGCTGGGGTTTTTTTTTTTTAGAACAGTCGTGTCCATTTCATGAGGCCCTTAATTGAATTGTGATTCCCACATTCATTGTATATTACTGTTGGCACTTCAGGATTCAGTCATTCACATTTATGCTGCTCCACACCACTTTCTCGTCCCTTGAGTGGTGTTGGAGAGACAGTAGAGAGTGAAGTAAATTTCCTTACAGGTAGTCAAACCTTATTTGGCCTTCTTAATGCTATTGCTCTGGATCTGGCTCCTTAAACCATTACAGGGCATGATAAACATCATATCCTTAGGCTGATCCCCTCTGCAACTCCAAAGCACCTAAGTCTTTATTTGGAAGTCACTTGCCCCTACCAAAAGTTGGAAACATCCTGTCATCCATTCATCTTTCCCTCTAATCCTTAATCTACTCACTCATCTTATAAATTTATAACATCCAAGGGAGACTACTATTTGCAAATTCATTTGATTATTTGGCCAGTCTTGCTGTCCTGCCACTCACCCTACATATTGAAATAACATTGTAACCTATATGTGGGTGATGGATGCTACCAAGGCCTCTCCTCACCAAACCCTTCTCATAATGAATTTAAACTGCCTGATTCCCCAATGGGTCTTCCTGTCAGGTGAGATGTACCAAATCATTTGAGCATCATCATCAAATAGAATAGATTAAAAATAAGAGGTAAATTTTGCTTATATTACAAAAGCTGGAGTGATCTCCTTTAAGAACATCAGTGTGAAGAGGACCTAGGCCACTCCTCTCATTTTGGCTAACACACTTATCTTGAAAAGCCTTTACTGATCCCTGTCCTCTTTTATTGTTTTGATTTTTTAAAATCACTGTTGCACAATGATTGCTGTGGCAACCTGGCATACTCTGTTAAAAGAGGTGAAAGGGAAACAATAGTTTGATTTAAGGAGCTAGAAATTTTCATGAAATAAAAACATTAAGGGGTTGGCTTCAGGAGCCTGTTGCTAAATCACCAGACAGGTGGTCAGGATAAATGCCCAAACCCATTTTCCCTGACCATGACTTATCCTCCCCAAACTATCATGTCAGAACTAGAGAATTCCTTTAAAGTCAGAATATAGTTCTTCCATGAAGAGAGAGTCAAAGAAATCAATAACTTTCCCAGGACATTTAGTTGACTTAGTAAAGCAAAGAGGGCTACAAACCAAGTGTCAGCACTGTCATTTTTGGGGCCTTGCATAGGTCTAAATTGATTTACAGCCAGGAAGTCAATGCAATCTTTCTTCAAATGCAGATGTGTGTGTCTGCTTTACTTGCATTGCTTTAGACTACAGTGTTCTCTTCACATCACCAATTATAGTCTTAATACTAAGTGTCCTATTTTGGTTCTACTTCTACTTTGTCATTAAAAGTGGATGAACAGTAGATGTGGATGTGAATTTCTTTATTCCGGGGGACAAACCTCCTGGACTATTTGTGCAATGATCTCAATATAAATTTAGACATGATTTTGTTCTTGTAGATCTTTCATGCCACTTCCTTATGCCCAGCTCCTTACTTCTAACTCTTTTTTCCCCATATTCTCACCCTTAGGCTTTCTTGCAAAAGTGATAACCTTTGTCTGCCCCAAATAAGATATCAGGACAGAAATCAGTTCATGAATTAATTCTCAAGATGTTGACTGGTAAGATTTTTTTTTGTTCAAAACTTTTGCATTTCAGCAGGGGAATTACAATACCATAAAGCTTTGATACAGTAGTTTTCAACCATAGTAGTACATTCGAATTAGTGGGAGAGCTTTAACAAACTAATGGATTTCAGGTTTCTTATCCTCAGGTTTTTTAATTAAATTGGTCCTAGGAGGAACCCGGGTAAATAGTTTTTTAAAATCTCTCTAGCAGATCCTAAAATATAGCTATTGCTAAATTCCTTTGCCTAAATGTGAAGGATGACTTTCCTAAAGGATTTCAGCTTCTTACAAACACCAGGCAGGTTTGTTGCAGTGAGGGGAGAGAGTGTCTTAGGCCTTTCTGAATGCAAATTACATGGTTGTTTTTCTATAAAGTGCTTATCTGAGTAGGATTACAGAAAGGCTCAAAGAAAATGAGGTACAGAACTGTTGACCTAGGAGCTAAGGAAACTGCTCTGGATAGAATATTTTCAGACCATCTAGTCCAGATGACTCTTGGATTGTGTGGGTCTTATCTAAATCTCTTTAATTAGAAATTAAATCAGAAGTAGAAGTCAGCTATGCTCACCACTATACCACTAATGCTAAGTCAGAGGTGGCAAGTTGGCATTACGTGACATATTCTGAACCACCCATCTGATAGAAATCAGAATTTTTTTCTTTTACTGCTGAACAACATTCCTTTTTAGGTTCATATCTATCTACCTCGTCTATACCTATCTATTCCTATAAACATCCTACATAACTACTTATACCTATGCAGGAGCTAACCATCTACAGTTATTCTAGTAACTATTCAGTAACAAGCTGATTAACAATTAGGATATGTTGTGACAATGCCCTTGTTAGAAAATTACATTGTTGTGTGAACATCATGGAGTGCAGCTACACAAATATCACTGGTGCCACCTTCATATACGCAGTTTGTTGTTGACTTTAATGATCTTAAGTCCCATGTGACTATATATATACACACATATACATATATTCTATACATATGTATAGCTATGTAATTATGCATAGTTAATACTTTTTTATCCTTTTTATCTATCAATGGATATTTTAATATCTTGGCTATCATGAGTAGTTTCAGTGAACACGGGAAGGCAGATATATTTTTGAGTTTATGGTTTTATCTTTTTTGGATATAGTCTCCAGCCTGGGAATTCTATTTTTAAGATTTGATTAAACCTCCCTTTCCCAGAGTACCTGCATAAACTTAATTTTCTACAAATTTGTAGCAGAAGGGCCAGAGAGATAACATAGTGGCCAACCCAGCACAGATGATGGTTTGAATCCCAGCATCCCATATGGTCCCCCAAGCCTGACAGGGGCAATTTCTGAGTGTAGAGCCAAGAGTAACCCCTGAGTACCTCAGGGTGTGACCCAAAAACCACCCCTCCCAGAAAAAAACCCAAATTTGTACATGGTTTTAAGTACTTTCCTGTCTTTTTTTTTTTTTTTTGCTAGTACTCAACCCAAAACTTATGGGATATTTTATTGATTTTGGTTTGTATTTTCTGATAAAACATGATGCTGAGTACATTGCATACACTTGTTGAACACTCATATTCTTTTATGAAAAATGACTTCTCTACTTACTTTTCAACTGCTTATGTGATTTTGCTATTGAGTAATATGACAAGGCCTGTTTAATTGAACTTATAATTTGAACCTAATATTTATTTAATTGAATGCCTACTATATTGACTATGAAAATGGCATTTTATACACAGTTTTATTTAATCCATACAACTTCCTATTTAATTCACTTAAGTTAAGTTGAAGCAAACTCTCCACTAGGCTGAAATATTACACAAAGCTATACAGTTAATAAACAATATATCTTTAATATTATGTCCAACGAACGGTCAATCATCACTAATTGTCATCCAAAGTAAATCAATCATACTTTTGATTATTTTTATTAAACATTTTGAAAGTAGCATGCTTATGGTTCAACCTAATAATTTCAGCAAAATCAAAGAAAATAATTACCTGTCAGTGATTCTGTGTTGTTTTATGTATTTTAATAGCATTTGTGTGTATGTAAAATATATAAAACATGCTTGTTTCAAATACACTCAATAATAATTGAAAAAAAAGCTTGAATATTGGCATCATCATATTAAGTTGGTACTTAAAGGAAAACTAAATGAATGGAACCTTATTTATTAATTGTTAACTGAATAAGTAAGTGAGGTACAGAAGTGTTAGTGATTAGAAATCCAAAGGTCAGAGTGATAGCATAGTGGTAGAACATTTGTCTTGCAAGCAGCCATCCTGGGATGGACCTGGGTTTGATTCCCGGTATCCCCTCAGGTCCTCAGAGCATGCTAAGAGCAATTTATGGGCATAGGCCAGTAGTAAACCCTGTGCACTGCAGGGTGTGTCCCCTTCAAAAAAAAGTGAAAAGAAAAGAAAAAGAAAAAGATAAAAAAAGAGTGAGCTGAGTGAGGTGAGGATTGATATGCACATGAAAGAGAGCATTAAATACAAAAACATATAAGAACTGTGATACGTGCCTAAAGTTGCTTAGTCTCTGGAAATTACAGAATATTTTTTCTTAGCCAAGTGAGTAGGTGTAGGTAATATTTTCATTGTGTGGAGCAGGTAAAT
Organism: Suncus etruscus; assembly: GCF_024139225.1. Classification (NCBI taxonomy): domain Eukaryota; kingdom Metazoa; phylum Chordata; class Mammalia; order Eulipotyphla; family Soricidae; genus Suncus; species Suncus etruscus. The sequence goes on along the minus strand of NC_064852.1, from coordinate 61,480,241 downwards.
GTGAACAGAAAACTGCAGCCAAAATTAAATATACTTCTGTGAACAGATTCCTCATAGTAAAAGAAACAGCATATGAAAAGCCTCTAAAAACCAAGATACTTTCTGAACTTTGTCCTCTTACAAAAATACTCCTTTTGGTTTATGGGAAGTGACACTTTAAATACATTGTATTGTATGACAATAGGAACCACAAATTGTGGACACAACACAATAATGATTCTCTTCTACCTGTTACACCAATTTCCTCCATAAAATTATAGCGCCTTATCTGTATCCCATAGGATATATGATATATATAATACACACAAACATATATATGTATTACAGATACAGCTGTTTAATAATTTGCACATACTATACCATATGCTGGCACAGGGCTAGGAGGTAACATGATAAAGACAGAGAAAGTCACTTGACACAGGTTCTATGATGAATGAATCAAGAGGTCTTTGCCCTGGGAAAGAACAGATTCTAGTGTGCTCAGGTAGTTTGAAATCATCCCCTATCAAGAGTGCCACAGAAACTATTACAGAGGTTGTCTAGGGCAGGCACACATCTTGCTTAATAAAACATTTAAAAGGGCAAAGTCTTTGCTCCTATTTCTTCCACAAATGAATGGAGAACCAAAGTTATCTTTATCTGACCAGATCACTTAAAAAAATCATGAAGCCATAAAAATATTTCTTTGGTCTTGGCAATTATCTTGCAGTCATATTCTTACCCATATGTACCTGTTTCCTGATGCACTATACCTAGAAGACTCTTAGTTAAAAATATGTAGGAAGAAGAGAAATTAATGATTATAGTAGCTAACCCTGCAGGACAACTTACTGAACACACATTTATCTTTCCCCACCCCTAAGGGATAGAGTTATTCTCAGTTCAGGAAGTTAGGAGTAGGTGAAGAACTCTCAGATAATGACAGAGCAGGAATTCATATCCAGGCCTGTTTGACTTCACAGTCCAGGTACTTTAATATGTGTCATTTAGCTGTATTATGTGTATGAAGAGTTCAGTTGTTGGCACAATGGATGCTCTGAAATGGATGGGACCTATAGACATGTGTTGGACAGTTCAATTTGTGTACCAGAGTTATAGATAATAGCATTTGAATAGAGGGAAATGGAATTTTGTTATCCCTAAGCACATCAATGGTAATGCACTGTCACTTTTCTGTGTTCTTTCTTGCATTACATCTTGTCCCTGTCAAAGATATCATTCCCACTGTTAACCCAAGCACTTAACCCTTTTTGAACTCTACATTCTTCTCTAAGTAAAACTCCATTTCTTTTCTTCTGGATGGCTAGACTAAAGGCTGATCCATGCACAGAAAGATTAAAGAGCACATGGTTTGCATGTAAGAGGCTTGACCTGAGCTCAGTACCATCCCTTCATGACTTCCTGAGCACCACTAAGAGAGCTAACCAACAACTGGGCTGGGAGTTGCCTATGAGCACTGCTGAATATGGCACCACCACAAAAATGTGTAAAAAAACAACAAAGAATAATCTATGGCTTGGTGTGAGATTATAAGTCTACATAAATCCTGGTTCAATACCTGGCACAACAGTAAACAGTTTCCTGAAGTATGTGATTCTTGATTTGTTCTTTCCCTATTAATGATCTATGCCCAATTTCTCTACTCATAGTATTTCCTTTTTTCTTTCTTTCTTCCTTCTGTTTTTGGTATTTTTGGGGAGCCACAAATACTAATAAATAATCGCAGTACTCACGATTTACTGATCATGTTCTAGGAATCATTCCTGGCAGGACTATCAGTCCTAAATTGGCTGCATGCAAAGCAAGCTTCCAACCTAGTGTACTAGGTCTAGCTTTCTGGGTATTTCCTTTCTTTTCTATTTGTTTGTTTTTGGACCCAGTGGTGCTTAGAAGTTACTCCTGGCTCTGCACTCAGGAATCATTCCTGATGGGAATTGGGCCACCATTTATGATGTCAAGGATTGAACTCAGGTTGGCAGTATGCAGGACCTTACTCTTATAGTATCACTCTGTACCCTCTCATTTCTTTTTTGTTTTGTTTTGTTTTTGTTTTATTTGGGTCACACCAGGCCGCGCTCAGAGGTTACTCCTGGCTTCAGGCTCAGAAATCACTCCTGGCAGGCTCGGGGGACCATATGGGATGCCCGGATTCGAACCACCATCCTTCTTCATAAAAGGCAAATGCCTTACCTCCATGCTATCTCTCTGGATCCCCTCTCTTATTTCTTAAACCTATTTAAACATGCTTTTGTTATTACCATTCAAAAATTATCCTTTTCTATGCATTTAAATAACTTTTAGGTGATTTTACGTCTTTCTTCTTTACCTTTTTCTTTCATTTTCTTTTTCTTTCTTTCTTTCTTTCTTTCTTTCTTTCTTTCTTTCTTTCTTTCTTTCTTTCTTTCTTTCTTTCTTTCTTTCTTTCTTTCTTTCTTTCTTTCTTTCTTTCTTTCTTTCTTACTTCCTTCCTTCCTTCCTTCCTTCCTTCCTTCCTTCCTTCCTTCCTTCCTTCCTTCCTTCCTTCCTTCCTTCCTTCCTTCCTTCCTTCCTTCCTTCCTTCCTTCCTTCCTTCCTTCCTTCCTTCCTTCCTTCCTTCCTTTCTTTCTTTCTTTCTTTCTTTCTTTCTTTCTTTCTTTCTTTCTTTCTTTCTTTCTTTCTTTCTTTCTTTCTTTCTTTCTTTCTTTCTTTCTTTCTTTCTTTCTTTCTTTCTTTCTTTTCTTCCTTTCTTTCTTTCTTCTCTATCTCTTCCAAGTGCCATTATTACTGCCAGGAGTAAGCCTTGACCACTAGGTGTGGTCCAAAACTCCTGCCTCCATATATCCTAATTTCAGTAACATGCTGCTTTGATTACTTCAGTTTTATAGTACAGTTTCAAGTTAGTTATGAAATACTTCCCAATTTATTATTTCTCACTATTTTTTGTCTATTTGTGGAGTTTTATACCATGCAATCTTTATCATTCACTATTATATGTCCTTGAAGAATGTCATTAAAATTTGAATGGGAGTTGTGTTGAATTAATATTATTTAGGTAGAATGATTATTTTGACAATATTGATTCTTTCATTTTATGAACATGATTAGTTTTTGAAGCCTCATCCCTCATCCACCTCTATCCAGCAACCATCGTTAATTATTTAATGCAACAAGTTTTCATTTTCTAATTTTCTCTTTCAAAAGTGACTTAAAATTTTCATATAGTTTCTTATAGTTTTAGTATAAGTCTCCCATCTATAAAAATATTTTTGGTATGCTCTTTAATGGCCTATCTATCACCATTCCTCAGTCCTCAAATTACAGAGTCAGTTACCAGAATTTGACCCAGTTTCCCTCATAAAACACATTTATTTTCTGGACTGAACACTGTTTGTCTCTCTTACATAATTTCTATGAATCTATTTTTTTCTGTTGAATTGCCTCTGGTTAATCTGCACCCTCCTCAGTTCCATCCGTATGTCTCTTAGTATTTATATTTGGTGGTTGGTTAGTTGACTTTAGAATTATAAATGTTGTAATACCTCTCATTTAATATAAATCCTACAAGTATAAAGTTCATGGCTGTGAAGGTGACTTTTTTATATCAATGTTCCTACTTACTTTTGTTGTTCTTCACCATGCCTATATTCTTTATATTTCCTCATAGAACTAAAATAGCTATTGCAATTAAGGAGTGAACAGTTTTTAAGCAGAAATTAAACACAAGGAAGAACTCACTTTCCAGTGCATCAAACTTCTTTGCAAGGCTATCTAGCTCCAATGTTTTATAAATGACTTTATATCATTATAAAATGGCATTTTTACCTTTTAAAAGATTATAATAATATGACTTATATTAGGTATTATATCTGTTTTATAGACGAACACTTGAGAAATGTATGTTGTTTGAAGGTTGGGCACTGCTTATTTTTTAATATTTTTAAAACTTTTATTTAGAGGAAGGTAAAGTCTCTATCACACTATCTATATTAAGACATTTAAACCTCATCCATCAATATGCTCACTCTACTAGTTTTCGAATTGTCCTTATCTACTAGATATACAATCTTGGCACCCCAATTTTCTCTCTAGTCTCAGTTTTTGCTTTGATCTTGAGCGCTATATATTTGTCTTGAAGCTTTTTGAATCCACCTAGATGTATAATACATACTTAGAACACATCCAATATTTGATTCACACCATTGAGGTACTTTTTTTTCTTACCAATCTCAGTAGATGACCATTGTATCTTCTAGCTATTCAGGCCAGGAAAGCAACTTGGTAGGCTATTTTTTACCCTGTCATCTCTGTAACGTACAATTATTTATGTTTAAGATTTATTTCAAGAATACAACATCTCTTTTCCTATTCATCTTCTGTTTCCATTGTTTTATTTGTTGTTACAGTTTTCTATCTGAAATCCTGATGGTTAATAACAGTCTTCCTGTTTCCACCTATGTCTACTCAGGTTTCTTACTCAAAGAAAGTTCCTTCTAGAAAGGAACACTTTTTTTTTTTGGTGCCACACCTGTTTGATGCTCAGGGGTTACTCCTGGCTAAGCGCTCAGAAATTGCCCCTGGCTTGGGGGACCATATGGAACGCCAGGGGATCAAACTGCGGTCCTTCCTTGGCTAGCATTTGCAAGGCAGACATCTTACCTCTAGTGCCACCTCACTGGCCCCAAAGGTACACTTTCAAAACACTTTTTTTTTGTTCCTATTGGAGTGATATTTCATCCCTACCCTAAGCTTCTAATGTCCTTTATTGTCTACTTCTCTCTCACAACCTTTCAATCTCTACTTATTTTCCACTAGTTGTTCTAGATAACTTGCTGCTCCTAGAATACATGAAGCATGTTACAGATTTAGGATCTTAAAATCATACCTTTAGTTTAACCCATGCATTTTTATTCCCAAATACCTTACAGATATTTCCTCATTGTCTTCTTTTCAAGAAATCTAGTGCTTTCTATGTTATTATTTTTATCATCTGCTCCAATTTTTCATAAAGTGTAATAGCCTATAACATGTTCTTTAATTATGTTCTGTCTCTTATAAAGTAATATAAATTTCATAATAAAAGCAAGAATTTTTGTTTCGTTTTTCCATTGTAACATTATCTCCCAGAATAGGACATGCCACAGGTATCAGAAAATATCTTTTGGATTAATGAATGGAAGCCTGTCTTGGCAATGGCATTATAAAAGTATGTATGTTGAGCTTTTTTACAGAGTGAACTGTCAGTTATTTTATACCATAGATGGCTCCTCTAGTTTTTGGTACTAAAGCTTTCAGCCAAAAAAGGCAGCAGAATGCTTCAATAGAGCTGTTGAGTTGAGTTTTCCTCTGCATTTACCTTGACTGATGGTTTGGTTCAAGTTATGCTTTGTGGGAAATTCATTCCCTCCCAGAGTCTTTTCTGCCAACAGAGGGAAGACAATCATTTCTTCTTGGCATAATTTCTAACTCAATCTTCTCTGTCTTCAAGAACTCAATTGTAACAATACAACCGTTCCAAATCTCATCTTGGTCAAATCAAATGCTTCACTTGTAATTTAACATCTTCCCTTTACTGAATTCTGTTCTTATTTTCTCAGCTCTATCATAGTAGATTGATTTGCTTTGTTTTTCAGTTATGTTTTTAACTTGGCTTTGTGGTATTGGTTTTAAAATGTTCTTTTATAACATATAAAGATACCTCATGATATTTTTTATTCCTCAACTTCATATTTGGCAAAATATAAGAGGGTTTTAATAATTTTGTATAAGCTTCTTAAAATAAAAAATAGTTTAAAATGCATCATTTACATTTATAACTCAATTCTAATTCTAGTAGATCATATATCTTAATTAATATCTCCCCGTACTTATAATAAATGCCTCATAAAATAGTATTTTTTCTTTGCTATCTTTTAAATAGGTACTCCCTCCTTTTTTTTTTATAGAAACTTGGGACATGGATTACTTTGTTTTACCTCACATTTCTGCATTTTTTAAATAGAAATTAAGAAGAAAAGAAAAAAGAAAAGATGGTGGCCAGGGGACAAGTGTCATCTGCTATTAGGATGGCCACTCCAGCTTTTTTAAGTGTGTTGTTTGCTTGGATGATTTTCCCCCAACCTTTAATTTTGAGTCTATGTTTGTTTTGACTGTTCAGGTGTGTTTCTTGCAGAAGGTTGGATTCAGTTCTTTGATTCATTTAGCCATTCTGTGTCTCTTAACTGGTGCATTTAGTCCATTGACATTGAGAGAGATAATTGTCATGGGATTTATAGTGCTATATTTGTGTAGAAGTTTGGTACTATTGATGGTCAATCATATTAAAGTAGACATTTCAGTTTTTCTTTTAAGACTGGTTTTGAGTCTGCAAAGTTTTTGAGCTGTTGCTTATCCGTAAAGCTACATATACTTCCTTCAAACCTGAAAGTGAGACTTGCTGTATGCAGTATTCTAGATGAAGCATTTATTTCATTGAGTTCTGTCACTATCTGCCACCACTGCCTTCTGGCCTGAAGGTTTTCTTGTTATAGATCTGCTGTAAATCTCAAGGATGCTCCCTTGAATGTAATTTCCCTTTTTGATCTTGCTGCTTTCAGTATTCTATCTCTAACTGTGGGATTCATTATTGTGACAAGGTTGTGTTTTGGGGTGATTTTCCTAGGGTGTCTTTCTTGGTACTCTTTGGGAATGCAGGATTTGCTTGCAGTAGTCTTTAGCTCTGGTAGTTTCTCTACAATTACGTTCTTGACTGTTGATTCTTCCTGGGGATTTTCTTTTTGGGTCTCTGGGACTTCAATGATTCTTACGTTGCTTCTGTTGAGCTTATCAAAGACTTCTATTTTCATCTTTTCACATTCTTTGAGTAATTTTTCCATTGTGTGATCATTTGCTTTAAGGCTTTTTTTCAATACCTTCTGCTGTGTGGAGTTGCTATGCATCTCATCTTCCAGCTCACTGATTCTATCCTCAGCTGCTTTTACCCTGTTAGGCTTTTCATTGAGGTTTTCAATTTGTCTACTGTGTTTTTCAGACCTGATATTTTAGTTTCGAGTTTTCTGATTTCTATCTTCATATCCTCTTATTTGTGTTCTGTTCAGCTTGATCTATTCTTTCTTTGAGTTCTATAAACATCCTCCATATTTCTTCTCTAAACTCCATATCTGAGAGACTAACTTGGTGGTTGACTGTTTTTGGGTCATCAGAGTTTCCATCTTCATTCTCTATGCCTGGTGTTGGTCTGCATTGTTTCTCCATTGTCATGCCTTTATTGTAAATTTTCTACATGTTATGGTGGTATTCATTGACTAGAAGATGAGCGGCCTTGCTCTTTTGGTTCCACACTTTGTGTGTGTGTGTGGAGGGGGGGGGGGTGAATGCTCACCTCTGAAGAAGACGAATCCTTAGGGAAGAATGCTGAAGAGGATCAAAATACCAAGCTGCTGGACAGCAGAGACAAAGCTCAAGATGTCTGGTGTGCTTCTGACACACTGTAGATATCAGCTAGCTCCACTTTTTTTTGGAGGGATGCTTCACCTCTGAAGAAGATGAGCCCACAGGGAAGAATGCTGAAGTGGATCAAAATCCCAGGACACAGGGCAGCAGAGAGAAGGTCCAAGATGTCTGCCAGGCTTTTGATACATAGAAGAAATTAGCTAGCTCCACCCTTTGTAAGGGGGATGGCTCACCTCTGAAGAATAGGAGCCCATGGGGGAAAATGCCAAAGAGAATCAAAATCCCAGGCCACAGGACAGCAGAGAGAAGGCCCAAGATATCTATCTGCTGTGCTTCTGAGACACAGCAGAAATAAGTTTTCCTCTATTTTGTTATTCTTGGTCAAGGTTCCTAGGGGTAGCTCCAGGCAATTCTCAGCCAATTGGATCGATGGCTCAATGTGAGGACACAAAGATGTGCTACTTCTTAAGCTTTTTACTGCTTCTGATTGATTACCTGGGCCATGATTGGTAGTTCTTGGGTTCAGAAGAAATGCACTAGGTGATGTTTGAAGGATCATGTGGGGCTAGGATCAAATCCAGTCTGCCTGCATGCAAATTGAAGCTGTGTATTGTAATCCCTGTCCTATCTCTCCAGTTCCTGGTATAATTTAATTATGCAGAAAATTTAAATATCCATAGGTATTATAAAATTTAAATGTCCATAGGTATTATAATAAAATGATAACATCAACTTAAATCTTCTTGAATTTATTATTATAATTTGAAGAAGTATTTCAGTATGATTTTTAGATATTTAAGAGAATTTGGGGGGATCTCCACATAATGCTAAGTAGATCTGTGCTCTCTTTTTGAACTAGGGTCAGCTGCACAAAAGGATAGTACCTTAACCCTAGTGTATCTCTTAACCTCTATAAATGAGGAATTTTCTTTTAAAGAAAGTGTCAATACCTAGAAAATTTAAGTGAACTAGATTCTGTCATGCCCTGAGCATTTCAGTTAATTAACTGATATTTAGCCTGGTTTCAATAACACATTCTATCATGCCCACAGGGATTGTATTCATAGCTTTTGCCATTTTTATATTTATTTTCTGTATTGTGTTCAATTCTATAATCTGATTTCAGCATCTTATTTTTATTTTTATTTTTATGTTAATGATTTTAGAATTTTACTGGTAAAAGTTCCAACAATATCGGATTAGTCTTTAAAAATATGAGTAGAAAAATGTTTGTATCTAGTTCATATATTTTTTTCCTTTGGTTGTTTAAAAGAATCTTTCTAAACCTTTTTTAAGTGAAAATATTTCAAAGAACACACAGAGATTTGCTTGAGAAATCCCTCCAGTCTAGGGAGAAATCACTTAAATCCTGACCATATGTGGTATGTAAAGTAGCATTTTGAATATTCATATTATGATGTGAAAATCAGATCCCTGGAACAGTAAGTTTCATAGAATGAATTGAAATGAAGATGCCAGTATGAATGTCACTTCCCGAATGCACAATATTGCAATTCTATCTAGCATCATTTTTTTCTTAGATTGGATCACAGGAGAACAATCATGCTTACAGACATGGCAAACATGCCCCCATTCTAATTATATAAGGCACTTTGGAAGGAAAACAAATTTTAACTCAATAGCTTTATGAATGATTTCTAGTTCTGGTAATGTGATACTATTATTGATGTCCATTCCTCTTGCTTAGCTTTTTTTCCTGAAGCATTAGTATTTCATTTAGGTTTACTAAACATTGAGTATTTGTAGATATCATCACTGAAATAAAAATATTGGTTTTCTTTAAGCTGGAAAATTTACACTTCTTTCTTTGGTTTCCTGTTGCTATACTTCTTATACTGTATACTTCTGTATACTTCTTTTCCTACTTTCATTCATCTTCATTCATTTCTGTCAATATATTTGTCTTAGAACTATCTGAATTGACTTTAATGTTTTTTAGTTGATAAAATACAGAAATGGACAGCTTTATAGGAAGTATTTAACTTTACTTTTAACCTGCCTTTCTCATCTTTATTTTGGCACACCTGGTCAGACAATTTTGTCATTATTTATCTCTATTTATACTGCTAATGAATTTTTAATTGCAAATTATCTACATAAAATGCACTAGAATATTTTTACAGCTGTATGGATTGATTTATACAGTCATAATATTCAATCAGCCTTTGGCTTACATCAACGAGTTTTCTAACATAAGAAATTTTTTTTCTATTTGGAAACAGATAGGAAACATCAGCAGATTTCAGAACGCTTATTGTGCACATATCACGAAAATATTATTTCACCACCATTAAGGGTTATATTTGAGTAGAAAAATAAAAATTTGGAAATCATAGGGAGTTTTAGAGGAAATTTTCATAAATGTTATAGAATTCATAAAATAAAATAATAAATCAAGCAGAGAAAATTAAAATAATAACTGATAGTGCTCTCATTATTTGTTTAAAGAATAAGCAGTTCAAAAGAAAACAGTTAAAAAAAAGTATCATCCTATGATTCCCACAAGAGTTTAGAAATTAAGAGTATTCTAGGCCCGGCCTGAATGCCACCTCAGGTGGCCTGCTGTGGGTTCCAGGTGGACTCTATTAGGGGCCTCCAGTCTTTCCCCCCCTCCCTACTCTAGGGAGGAGGAGCAGAGGGAGGGGCCGGGCAGATAGCTGCTTCTGGTGTTTTGATCCTGGAGGCCTGCTCTTCTCAGGTATGGGGTTAAGGGACACCCCAGACCGCAGGCATTTTCCCTAGCTTGGGGGGTGCTGGGAAGCTTGGCAGGCCTCCAGCCATTCCCTTATTTCCTCCCCTACTCCAGGTCTTCCCTGGTTGCCAGCCTATCGTGGTCCTCAGGCTTTCCCCCTTTCTCTCCCGACACTAAGTGGGGGACACATGGGTGGATGGTGGGCCGATGCAGCACTGGTGTATGTTGGGACATTACGTGGTGATATTCACTGGTATTTTTTTTTCTCATTGGTCTCCATTTCAAAAACCATATATATTTAAAATAAAATGGGAGGATGGACTTTTAGTTTGGGAAGAGACCATTTCGGGTGGGGGTACCATATATTTTCAAAATAAAAATGAGAGGATGAACTCTCAGGCTGGGAAGAGGCCAGTACTCTTTACCTATTTGTTTACTCTCAATGGCCTCCTGGCCTCTTCCTTCTTTTATTGTGTAACTGTGGTTTCTACCATACTAGGGTTCTGATTAGTTCTTATAAACGGTGACAATTGAGTACACTGTCTTAAGCTAGATTGTTTATTTTCCCCACTTTTTATCTTTTCTCCTCTTTGTGAACTGTTCAATAAGGTATTTTGGTGAAAGTGTCCCTCTCCATCTTTCCTTCCCTTTGTTATTTGTTAAATAAGGAAGTTTGTAGAAGTGTCCCTCCATTTAATGTTTATATAAGAACCATGTCAATTGGATTGTTGGACTTGTTCTAGCATCCCCATAGGCACCAATCTTGCCTTGCGATACTGTTCTTCCTTTGCATAGGCACATTAAAATGGGAAATAATATACAAACACGTTCTTATAGAGATGGGAACACACAAATTTTCTTAAACAGTGACAATTTGTCTTAAGTTAGATTGCTTATTTTCTCCACTTTTTATCTTTTTTTCCCTTTGTGAACTGTTCAATAAGGAATGTTGGTGAAAGAGTCCCTCAGTTTAATGCTTATGTTTGAACCAGGTCACGGGGATTTCTGGACTTGTTTCTGTGGCCCCCTTATGCGCTGATAAAGCCAGGTGGCATTATTTCTTGTTTGCATTGGCACATTAAAATGGAAAATACTATACCTACAAATAAGTTCTTATCTAATAGAGATAGGAACACACAACTCTAGTGGTGCAATGGAACCTTACACCCTGAACATGACATGATGCCCTGGCACAGTCCTCAGAGGTTTGGGCATTTTCCAGTCACCCCTGAACCAGGGAAGCCATTTACAAAACATCCAAAGTTGTCTATGACATCACCTGGAAGTAATTCTCTACCAGGGAAGACCCTACTGCTGCTCTGACATCGATTTACTCAAAAGAGTCTTCCCTTAACACTGAGAAGATTTAAACAACAACAACACCTGCGTACTGGACAGGGCTTTCTGCATTGCCCTTTCATTGTGAGTTGAAATTAGACACCGCTCTGCACTATCGTGACTTCAATGTAGGATATACAGATTCCAGGACCTTCAATACAGAAACAGGATACCAACAACAGAGACTGTGAAAAATATAACTGTATGGGCACTACAGACAAACCAGAATTGGAGCCTAGAAATGGTCTTATGTCAGGAAACTTCAGGGGTACATTCTCCTTGTACTTAGGCCAAAAGTTTTTTCTTTCCATGTCCCCCATACTTTGGTGGGCCCATGCAAATGATAATTGCCACTCTAATATTGTTTATACAGTGCTCCTTTAACTCTAAACCTTTAAGAAACCACTAGTAAAAATGTCTGAAACTGCAAAAAAAAAAAAAAAGAAAAAAGGTTTACATTAGTGTTAACATAAATGCTTTTAGTTAAACTAGCATTCTGGGGGATAAAGGAGGAAGAAAGGGATATATGCTTGGGAACAGGAATGGAGGGAGGACAACACTGGGGGTGATGGATATTCCCCTGATTCAATGTTAATATGTACCTAAAATACTACTGTGAAAGATATGTAAGTCATTATGATCAAAAAAGTTATGTTTTATTTAGAAATGTTCTTTGACTTACATGTATTATTATATTATATTAATTAAATGTTATGTTATGTTACTATATTATGTTATTTAAGTTTACCTCAATATGTTAATCAATTTTGTCTCTTGAATAAATTGTTACAATAAAAAAGAAATTGAGAGTATTTAGATATTGTCACAACAATCTGATGCTGCTGTGACATACTGATTGTATCTTTCACCAGCAGATTTGTCATAAGGTTTCTTAAACTGTATCTAAACAAGTTGATCACTCAGCAAGCATAAGAAACATTTAATATTGCTTTCTACCATTTTATTTTCTACCCCCCTTTCATTTTCTACTACTTTAAAGAAGAGAAGAATTGGAGACTCAGGTCAAGAAAAGGGCAAAGAATTATCATTCAATCCTGACGCTCTATGGCAAATCCTAATGTTGGAAGAACATGAGTTGGCTCTGAGACTTACATGAAATATTGAAATTCATAGGATGAGCCAGCTCCATGCAGTCAAAGAAAAGAAAGTCTGAGTGAAGATTTCAGTGAGTGTGGCCATTATTACACAGTCAGAGTGTGCTTGTAATTTTAAGCTGTCATAAAAATATTAAAGGATACATTTATAGAATATTCAGAAAATTTTTTACTTTAATTGGAATAACCTAGAGTGCTCTTGGATTTCAGCAGAAGCAAAGACAGACATTGTACAGTGTGGCCACTTGTTAAATCATGAATCTTTCAATATATGTTGCTAGAAGTCAATCATGCTTTCTACAACTATTGTATTTCCTTGAGTGATTCCCAGGGCCCAGCATATTTTCACAGTCTTTTTTTTTTCTTTTTTTTTTTTTTTTTGGTTTTTGGGCCACACCCGGTGACGCTCAGGGGTTACTCCTGGCTATGCGCTCAGAAGTCGCTCCTGGCTTGGGGGACCATATGGGACGCTGGGGGATCAAACCGCGGCCCGTCCTAGGCTAGCGCAGGTAAGGCAGGCACCTTACCTTTAGCGCCACCGCCCGGCCCCATATTTTCACAGTCTTAAAGACAAGGGACAACACCCCAAAATATGGACTCATTTTCCACTCTACTTTCATTGGTTGGTCGAACAGCTGCCATGAGCAAAGGTCGAATATTTCCGATACCTGGCAAAAAATAAATACAGTATTGCCTCACAATTGCTTCTCTGAGGTGCCGACAAGTGTGTTTGGTGAGGAACTTTGAGACCAAGTTGAAGAACTACTATCCTTCTCTGAGACGGGAGTGACTCCACGGAAGAATTTGGTTGTCATGAAGGAGGCAATGGTTGAGGCAAAGAAAGCGGCTGCTGAGATTCCCAGGAAGCTGGAGAAGGAAGAGAGAAATGCTTCAAGAAGGAAAAGAAATGCTTGGCTGCAGCTGCCCTTGCCTCTTCAGAAAACAGCACCCCCAAGACTTCTGCCCCTGAGAAGTGTGAGGAGCCAAGTGAAAGGCTCAAAAAGAAGCAAAAGAAAAAAAATAATGGAGGTGCCTCAAGAGAATGGGATGGATGAAGAGCCCTACATCTCCAAACCCAAGGAGAAAAAGGCATTTTCTAAGGAAGAGCAAATTAACAATGATCATCTTGAAGAGACAATTGTCACTGTAGTCTTCCCAAGAGGAAGAAGTGTCTAGCTAGTGATATGAAAGAAGCTGAAAACAAGGTTGCCAAGAAGAAGCAAAAATTCTCCTTCAAGGAAGAGCCATTCAGTTCAGTAGCCCTGAAGAAGCTGATTGCAGCAGTAAGAGCAGTGGCAGTGCCAAGAAAAAGAAAAAAGAATCACAAAAACAATCTCAGGAAGACTAAAAGGAAACTTAGGTGACACCCTGTACCCCCAATAAAGACAAATTCAAATTACAAAAAAATTTGTATTGGAAAAATTTATATTTGAAATGCAACATAATTATTATATCTTACAGACTTAAACCTATTATCAAGAGGCTTAAGTAAAATTATAATGACCAGAGATAAAAATCTTGTTCAAAGTAGTACTTACTGATTTCAATGTGGGTTCAATCCCAAATCACCACCATCACTTAAAAACACCCTGGCCTGAAGAGCCTGTGGAAAGCATTGTGAATGGAGATGAGCTGAGGCTTCCACCAAAGATGGAGCCAGAGGAACCCAGCTGCTTAACTCTGCTATGTGGCCCTGCGTATTTTCTAGTCAATAAACCCCAGCACAACATGTAGACAACATAACATTACAAGCTTAAGGCCTCCAACATCTATAGAGAATGAAGATGGAAGCTCTGATGACTCGAAAAGTGTCAATCACCTATCTAGCTTCTCAGATAAGTACGTTAGAGAAGAAATATGGAGAATCTTCAAAGGAAGCATGGAATGAAAGAATATGAAAATAAAAATGAGAATTCTCCAAACAGAAATAACAGGACTGAAAAATTTGGGAGGCAAAATTTGGGAAGCCTCTTCAACAGAGAAACAGTGGAAAAGGACAAAATCAGTGATCTGAAAGATGAGATGCATAACAACTCCACACAACAGGAGATATTGAAAAAGAGCCTTAAAACGAATGACCAGTGAGGGAACAGCAAAATATTTAATATAATTTTTGACAAATCTTAAAAAAAATCAATAGAAACATAATAATAATGTTATTATAATGTTAACATTATAATTATATGTTATATATGTTATTATACATTATAATGTTAATATTATTATGTTATACCTACTGTAACCTTTTGATAGTTTAACCAGGCTGACATCTAACAAAAATATAGAAGCTCTGAAAGAAGAAATGGCAAAAAGTGGCCTAGTAGATCTGTCTGTCTGTCTGTCTGTCTGTCTGTCTGTCTGTCTGTCTGTCTGTCTGTCTGTCTATCTATCTATCTATCTATCTATCTATCTATCTATCTGTCTATCTGGCTCTCCACCCCATGAAAATTGATACATATTTTTCTTCAATGCACACAGGTAGATAGATGCACTTTAGAATAGACCACAAACTGCTCATAAAATGTAACTCCATAAAATCAAGAGGGTATAACTGTATAAACTGTCTTTTCAGGTCATAATGTACTAAAGTTAGAAGTGAAGTACAGAAGAACACTTTAACACCTGGAAATTAAACAATTCACTACTGAACAACAAGTGAATGACAAAGAAAAATATTTAACACCTGGAAATTAAACAGCAAACTACTAAATGAGTGATTCAGAGAGAAAATCAAGTAAGTAATCAAAAAATTCCTGGAAACAAATGAGAAGAAAAACACAATGATCAGAACTTGTAGGTCACAGCAAAAGTGGTAGTAAGAGGAAAATTTAAAGTTTTGAAAACACATATCAAAAAGGAAGAAAGGGCCTACATAAATAATTTAATGACACATAGGGCCGAGCAGTGGTGCAAGCAGTAGGGCATTTGCCTTGCACGCGGCTAACCTAGAGCAGACAAATGCTGCAAAGAAGAAAACTGCAGACCAATATTCCTGATGAACACAATTGCAAAGATACTCAACAATATCCTAGCAAATAGTGTCCAATGCCTCATCAAGGTCATACTCCTTTACTGTCCCAGAGATGCAAAGATGGTTTAACATACACAAATAAATCAACATAATACACCAAACCAACACAAACAAAAAGTAAAAACATATGATAATATCAGTAGAGGTTAGAAAGCATTTGATAAGGCCCAACTCTCATTCATGATAAAAAAAAACCTCTCAATAAAATGGGAATGTTAAGGACCTTTACTCAGTATACTCAAGGTCATTTAGCACAAGCCAATGGAAAATATTATACTTAATGGAGATATAGTAAAACCCTTTTTCTTGAAAGTCTGGTACAAGTCAAGTCTGCCTCCTCTTGCCACTCTTATTTAACATAGTTGAAAGTACTTGCCATAGCAATTAGGCAAGAAAAAGATATCAAGTGCTTTCAGATAGGAAAGGAAGAAGTCAAATTCCCACTGTTTGAAGATGACATGATACTATACTTAGAAAGTAAAATGACTCTACTAAAAAACTTCTAGAAACAGTAGATTCGTATAACAAAGTTACAGGCTACAAAATTACCACACCAAATCAATAGCCTTCTTATACACAAATAATACTAGAGCATAAATGGACGTTTAAAAAACAATCCCATTCACAGTAGTGTCATACCTAATACTTTGAAGTCAACTAAAGAATTCAATCACCTATACAAAAAAATACAAAGTACTGCTTCAAGAAATAAAGAGGAAAGTAGAAAGTAGAAAAGAGGAAATTAGAAAGCCTGTCTAGAGTACAGGCCGATGTGGGGTGGGGAGGAAGGACACTTGGGATATTGGTGATAGGAATGTTGCACTGGTGAAGGGTATATATATATATATATATATATATATATATATATATATATATATATATATATATATATATACATATATATAAAAGAAAAGATAAGGCCTCCCACTGCTTACCACAGGCTGTGTTCTTTACTTGGGATATTGGTGATAGGAATGTTGCACTGGTGAAGGGTATATATATATATATATATATATATATATATATATATATATATATATACATACATATAAAAGAAAAGATAAGGCCTCCCACTGCTTACCACAGGCTGTGTTCTTTACACTGACTGTATAGAAACAGGAGGTACAGTAAATACACCCCATATACACCTCAACCCAGACCCTTTGCCTGGTCTGTATTGTAAATTGGGGGACAAAAAAAAGAAATAAAGAGGACAGAAGGAAATTTAGACACATACCCTGTACATGTTTTGGCAGGATTAACATTATTCCTCAAAGCATTGTACATATTTACAATTCCTCTAAAGATACCCTTGATATTCTTCAAAGAATTGGATCAATGACTCCTGAAATTCATTTGGAACAATAAACACTTATAAATAGCTAAGGCAACCCTTAAGAAGAAGACTAAAGACATTAGTCTTTCTCTCACTTTAAATTGTATTAAAAGCAATAGTCATTATAACAGTATGATTTTGGAATAAAGACAGAATCTCAGATCGAATGAATAGACTTGAGAATCTTCCCCAGACATACAATCAATTAATTTTTGATAAAGTAGAAAGATACACAAAATAGAGCAAGGAAAGCATCTTCAAGAAGTGGTGTTGGGTTACCTGCTCAGTCACATGCCAATAATAGAACTTGGGCCACCATTTAACAGCATGTATACGAGTAAAAGACTAATGGATTAAGGACCTTGATATAAGACCCAGAAATATAGGGTATATATAAGAACTTATAGGTAAAAAATTCCATGACATAGAGAATAAAGGCATATTAAAAGAGGAATCACCATTTCCAAACAAGTGGAAGCAGAAATAAACAAATGGGACTACATTAAACTGAAAAGGTACTACAACAATGAAAATAGTGACTAGTAGACAAAGGCCACCCACAAAATAGAAGGAACGATTCACTCAATACCCATCAGATAAGGGGTTAATATGTAAGATATATAAGGTATTGACAAAACTTAACAAGAAAAATATCTAACCCAATAAAAATTGGGGAGAAGAAATGAACAGACACTTCCTCAAAGATGAAATACAGGTGGCCAAATGGCACATAAAAATATGTTCCACATCACTAGTCATCAGGGAGATAAAAATAAAAACAACAATGAGGTACCATCTGATGCCACAGAGACTAGCACACATCACAAAGAACAAGAACAATCAGTGCTAGTAGGGATGATAGGAGGAAGGGGTGCTGGAGTGGCAGGGTTTGGCTTTCCCCCCACTTTTTTTTTCATAAGCATAGTAAGCATTGGGGAAGAAAGGGAATTCCTGTGGCCTAAGAGATTCAGAGTTTCTCCATCCTTGAAGCATACCATCATGAGATCAACCCCTGGACTCTGGGGGGTGGGGAAGGAGGGAAACTCCTCCTCTATGCATTTCAAACTGGAGAGGGAGGCTGCAGCTGGACCCAGAAGACCCCACATGCCAGGACTCCTGCTCCTCTTCTACTGGTATGACTGGGAATCTGGGAAGACAGCTGGCTAAAGGCCTCCTGGGCTGACCACTTAGTCCAGGAGACCGATATCTCCCCATGTCAGATTGTCCTTCAGGACCAGGTCTGGCAACTGGGCTCTGGGGGGAGGGGAGAGGAGGAAAACTCCGCTCCTATTCATACTGCTCCCCCCCACCCCCCCGCAACAGTGTCTTTTCTTACCAATACTCATTTTCAAAACTGTGCTTTTAAAGCATTATCTAAAAATGTTCTTTATTCTAGATGGCTCCTAGGAAAGAAAACAGAATGCTAAAGATTTGGATGATAACACTCAAATAGATCTTTAAAGTCAGTCTTTATGTGGACATGACTTTCCGCACTGACTCCAAGCCGAAACCATAAACAATTCATATATATATTGTATATATCCCCTATCATGTATTGCCTCTCCCCTACCCCTGTGTCTCTTCTACCCCCTCATTTCCCAATCCTGATCCGTTATCTTCCTCTGATTTAACCCTTTTTACGCTTAGTTCCTAACTCAGTAGGCACCAAGACAGACCTCCTGCCCAACAGACACCTTCCAGCTCCTCAGTGAAAGTCACCCTCTGGGTCCCCAGTGTCATGCCTCGGCAAAGAACTACAACCAGCATGCCTGCTGACTCATGCTTAAAGGTATTTTCTTATGATTCTTTAAATACTCTAAGACTGCATCTATTTTATATACTTTCATTTTAATTTCTCATTACTAGTTTTTTTCTCTCTTTTTTTTTTTGGGGGGGGGTTTTGGGCCACACCCGTTCGATGCTCAGGGGTTACTCCTGGCTATGTGCTCAGAAATCGCCCCTGGCTTGGGGGGACCATATGGGACGCCGGGGGATCGAACCGCGGTCCTTCCTTGGCTAGCGCTTGCAAGGCAGACACCTTACCTCCAGCGCCACCTACCCGGCCCAGTTTTTTTCTCTTTTTATGTAATAAAAATAAAGGAATCATGTAGGAGAAATGTTAAAAATTAAGAAGTGCTGATTTAAATTTAGGGAGTAAGTCACCCAACATATTAATCCGTAAGAAATATTTATTGCCTTTATTTGATTCTTCACAGGGAGAGAATTAAATTCATGAACATACATTTTGATTTGGGGGGTCATAAATGAGGATCTCACCTTCCCTTAGTTTCTCTTATTTTTATTCCTGAAGCTTTTATACTATTCTTTAGTCATAGAACTGCCTGAGCAGCAGTGCCTCAAAGACAACAATGTAAGGCTCTTAATATTTATTCTCTCAAGTCACACTCAAATTTGCCAGATATATCTTCATTCTTCATTCCCTTACCCTTTGCTGTGCTTAATCCCATAAACACACTGAACCAAGGTGATAATGGTTATCAAGCATCAGTGCCCTCGATTTGATCACCCTTTGTATGTGAAAACATTCATAATGCAGAGGAAGGTGTAATGGATGCCACTGAGTACTGTTCATTTTGTGTTTTTAGATGAACAAATAATGAGTTATATGAATAAATAATGAATTAATTGATAACTACATTTTCCTTACTGATTAATGCTGGCTGCTGAGATACCTCTCTCAAGAAGTCACAGTGGTTAATAAGTTCAAGTGGCACCCTAATCACATTCAATGAGAGTGAGGCAAAAAGCCAAAGGCTTTTACTATACATATGAGGCTTTACTACATATGGGGCTATCTTGGGAAAGTCCTCTAAATGCAGAGTATGCTGTGGACTGGGCTGAGACTTGTGTTACCAAAAGTCATTGCAATTCAACTTCTCTTTGTTCACTGGTTTTCATTTACTTTGAAGATTATTGGTTGAGAAACTCTTCAATAAAACTTTTATATGAATTATTTGATCTAAGACAATTGGTAACAAGTGGTTTCAATTGGGTTTAAGGGACTAGATCACTTACTGATTGACAAAGAGGGTGATTTAACAGAAGATGCCATTAAAAATTAAACTGTTCCAAATGAATTTCAAAAGTGCCTGATCCACTTCTTTGAAGAATGTCATGGGTATCTTTAGAGGGATTGCATTAAATCTGTACAATGCTTTAGGGAGTATTGCCATTTTAATGATGTTAATCCTGCTAATCCATGAGCAGGGTATGTGCTTCCATTTCTGCATGTCCTCTCTTATTTCTTGGAGCAGAGTTTTATAGTTTTCTTTGTATAGGTCCTTCACATTTTTAGTCAAGTTGATTCCAAGATATTTGAGTTTGTGTGGCACTATTGTGAATGGAGTTGTTTACTTAATGTCTATTTCTTCCTTATTACTATTGGTGTATAAAAAGGCCAATAAACACCCTAGAATAGCCAAAGCAATCATTGGGAAAAAGAATATGGGAGGAATTACTTTCCCCAACTTTAAACTTTACTACAAAGCAATAGTTATCAAAACATCATGGTATTGGAATAAAGACAGGCCCTCAGATCAGTGGAATAGGCTTGAATACTCAGAGAATGTTCCCTCGACATACAATCACCTAATTTATAAAGGAGTAAGAAATCCTTAATGGAGCAAAGAAAGCGTCTTCAACAACTGGTGTTGGCACAATTGGCTAGCCACTTGCAAAAAATTGAACTTAGACCCCCAGCTAACATCATGTATGAAGGTTAAATCCAAATGGATGAAAGACCTTGATATCAGACCCAAAACCATAAGATATATAGAACAACACGTAGGTAAAATACTCCAGGACATTGAGACTAAAGGCATCTTCAAAGAGGAAACTGTACTCTCCAAGGAAGTGAAAGCAGAGATTAACAGATGGGAATATATTAAACTGAGAAGCTTCTGCACCGCAAAAGAAATAGCGCCCAGGATACAAGAACCCCCCACTGAGTGGGAGAAACTATTCACCCAATACCCAACAGACAAGGGGCTAATCTCCAAAATATACAAGGCACTGACAGAAATTAACAAAAGAAAATCTAATCCCATCAAAAGATGGGGAGAAGAAATGGACAGACACTTTGACAAAGAAGAAATACAAATGGCCAAAAGACACATGAAAAAATGCTCCACATCACTAATCATCATGGAGATGCAAATCAAAACAACTATGAGGTACCATCTCACACCACAGAGATTGACACACATCACAAAGAATGAGAACAAGCAGTGTTGGCGGGGATGTGGAGAGAAAGGAACTCTTATCTACTGCTGGTGGGAATGCCGTCTAGTTCAACCTTTATGGAAAGCAATATGGAGATTCCTCCAAAAACTGGAAATCGAGCTCCTATATGACCCAGCTATACCACTCCTAGAAATATACCCTAGGAATATAAAAATACAATACAAAAATCCCTTCCTTACACCTATATTCATTGCAGCACTATTTACCATAGCAAGACTCTGGAAACAGCCAAGATACCCTTCAACAGATGAATGGCTAAAGAAACTGTGGTACATATACACAATGGAATAGTATGCAGCTGTCAGGAGAGATGAAGTCATGAAATTTTCCTATACATGGATGTACATGGAATATATTATGCTGAGTGAAATAAGTCAGAGAGAGAGAGAGAGATGCAGAATGGTCTCACTCATCTATGGGTTTTAAGAAAAATGAAAGACAGCCTTGCAATAATAATTTTCAGACACAAAAGAGAAAAGAGCTGGAAGTTACAGCTCTCCTTATGAAGCTCACCACAAACAGGGATGAGTTTAGTTAGAGAAATAACTACTTTTTGAACTATCCTAATAATGAGAATGTATGAGGGAAATAGAAAGTCTGTCTAGAGTACAGGCGGGGGTTGGGTGGGGAGGAGGGAGATTTGAGACATTGGTGATGGGAATGTTGCACTGGTGGTGGGTGGTGTTCTTTACATGACTGAAACCCAAACACAATCATGTATGTAATAAAGTTGTTTAAATAAAAAAAATCTAGCTAAAAAAACTGATCAGACTTAAACACCAAATCCAAAGTCAACTACAACAGAATCAAAACCCAATCAACAACAAGCTAGACACAGAAGGGACCACTTACACTAGCAGCCCAGGGAGTCAAAGGAGGGGGTATATGGGATGCATGCTGGAAACAGGGGTAAAGGGAGGACAACACTGGTGGTGGGAATGCCCCTAATTCAATGTCACTATGTATCCAAAATATTACTGTGAAAGATTTGTAGTCCACTTTAGTCAAAATAAAAATTATTTAATAAAAAAAATTAGACTGGCTATTCCAGATGGTGTAATGTTTGAGATGTTTACCAGATACAGGGGAATTGGTGAATATGCAGATGACTTTCTAAGTAATGACAAAGCATTGAATAAATATAGTAAAAGTTTGATGAAGATTACTCAAAATAATGAGGCAAAGTTTACTAGTAAGAAACCTCATTGGTAGCAAAACAAGGTATTAAATTTTTTTTTTTAGAGGGAGAGCAAAGGTGGGAATCTATCTGGCCCATTTTTTAGTTTTATTAGCAGATTCACACTTTTTTCTTTGAGATTTTAGTGTTACCCCTTGCCCGAAGATAATGAAGATATCACTTGTTGGCTTCACAGTAAAACTCTATCCACTTCCCTTCTTGAACACAGGCAACTTTTGTCCAATCCTAAAGTAACTTGGTCAGTAAGGTGCTGGTTTTCAATGCATAACAAAGGACTATCACCAACATCCTCACAGGATGCATCATTTGCACACCTATAGAGCTAGAGTGGAAGAGCATTTATGAAACTGGATCCTGAAAGAAGAGTGTGATAAAATATGAAACTAGATAAGAGCATATTAATCAAAATGAGAACAGTCTTTTGTGACACAGGATTTAATGCTCCTACTATATAGAAAAGTACCGTAGGAGACTGCTAATAAGGTTCTGGAATGCTTCTTGGAAGATCAAAGAAAGCAATGGGAGGTAGAAAAGATAGAACTGTTGTGGCAGACAATAGAAGAAAAGATCAGAAAGCTTAGAAAAAGTGGGCATATTAATGTGCATCTGTATGAAAGGCATAAAGCTGATTGTAGTTTTTGGAAAGCCAGTGGACCACTACATTTACAAAGCAATCCGTGAAGGTGAATCAACAGTTATAGAGATCAGAATAGGACTAATGAAAATACGTGCTGTTATATACCTTTGCTCCCTGATTGCAATGATGGCCAGGATAACTAGGATTGTGAGGGTAACATTTAATCATAAAATAATAAGTAACATGGCAAAGTTTCAATGCCATCTGAGCCACACAGTGCAAGAGCATTATATAGGTGGTTAATAGAATGTGCTATTATAGAGAAAGCAAGATATGCAAATGGTACAAGTTGAAAATGAATAAATATTACACTTCAGGACTAATTGTGACTTTCTCTAAAGAACAGCATACATATGGATACTTTTCAAAGAGAAATATTTATGTTTGAGGAATCATTTTTTAATCTTTAATTAAATTTAATTTTTAGTCATTTTTTAATTCTATTTTTAAAAACTAGAATTGGCCTTAGGTAAGAAAAAATACACAGGTAGTGAATGTCTTGATTAGTTGGTCAAGTTATTTTGTTTTGTCTGTTTGCTTTGGTCACACCAGGCTGTTTTTATGGCTAACTCCTTATACTCCTGGCTCTGTACTCAGGAACCACTTCTGGCAGGTTCACGGGACTATATGGAGTACCAAAGATCAAACCTGGGTCAGCTGTGTTTAAGGCAAATGTCCTATCAAGTACTATCACTCTGACTTTTGATCTAGGATTTGTAATGGGAAACAAGGAAAAAGTGAGAGCATGAAAACAGGTGATTGGGTCTATGGAAATAGGCATATATTTTTACAAGTTACATTAATGCCCATCAGGGAATATCTCCAATAAAAAAGTCACTAAATGAAAGGAGAATCTAAGCCTGTTTGTGTATCAGTCATCAGTAATCCTAAGTGCAGGCTCAGTGAGCCCAAGAATACATGTTGATATTGTAAGGCTGGAGGCTATTTATGAGACCAATAGCCTGAGTGATATCCAAGGCTGTTTTAACTCTCTCGCTGTGTTCAAGCTCCCTGCAACAGAGATAAAACTTGAATATTTGCCATAACTTTTTAATTTGAGAAAAGCAATAGAGCAGTTGGTATAAATTAGCTATGATTTGCCCCTTTATTTTACAAGTATAGTTATTTTTTGTGACCAATCAATGTGTATTTTAGGTACTTTTTTCTCATCCCAGCTCTTCAATGATCATTAGTTCCAAGAATCTATAGTGTGTGTGATATATTGAAAACAAATTCTATGTAATATTTTCCATGATTGTGGAATTACAACATAGCTAAGGAGATGTGGTTCCATGTTTAGGGAATTCTTTGGTCAAACTTATATATTGCCATATAGAAACTGCTTGTTTAATCAAATAAAGAAATCACTTCAAAAGGCTTAACTGAGTATGAACGTGGTGGAGGATGAAGTGTACACTTTTATTAGAAAGCAATAACTTCCTAATTTAATTGATTACAAGAGTCTGAGTAAAAGTGGTTAGAGCTAGAAACAGGTACTTATTTAGGGAGTTTGTGCTTCATGGATTTTTATGTTTTTCTCTAAATATGGGGATTTTGGTTCACAGAGTCAGAATGTTCTAAGCATAGGATAGTCTATCCCCTACTAGGTTTTAATCTATAATTATTACTACCATTATTGAAAAAAAGGCATATAGGTTTTTTGATTTATGACTAGGTAAGAGTCATGAAGTTTTGTAAGAATAAATAAGGATGGTTGCTATTGCATAATGAAAAAAGGAGAAATAGTTTGTCAAATAAATGATCCATTGACACTTTTTTTTAGTAAATTCTTGTCTTGAAAAATAAAAGGAAATATGCAGAGCTTATAAATGCATAACAGGGATTCAGACCTGTCAGAGATAATAGTTTACTTTTTATTAATATGTAAGTTATCTTAAACCAACACAAATGTTAACAAATGGAAATGGAAATTGAGGAATAGTAGTATAAAGAGGAACATGAATATCTATAACTTTGAGAATAGGGGGTTCATAGCAGTAGGGGTTATGGATCGTTTCTCAAATATTCTTTTTTTTTTTTTGGTTTTTGGGCCACACCCGTTTGACGCTCAGGGGTTACTCCTGGCTAAGTGCTCAGAAATTGCCCCTGGCTTGGGGGGACCATATGGGACGCCGGGGGATCGAACCGCGGTTCTTTCCTTGGCTAGCGCTTACAAGGCAGACACCTTATCTCTAGCGCCACCTTCCCGGCCCGTTTCTCAAATATTCTAATCCTGAACTTTTTCCAGGAAATTGAAGCATCCAGAATCCTTGCATATCAAAATGAAATAGATCCAAATTAAGTGACATAAGAGAAGGTATACAACCCAGATTTCTTTTCTGCACTGTGAAAGATATGCTTACTCCTCAGGAAATGAATATTGATAGCTGTTGAGTTTGTCAGCTACTACAATCTTCTGAAGCTATCTCAGTCAACTGCAGGATGCTTGGGCAAGACTGTCTTTATCTAACATTGGCAAATGCTGGGATAGATAATCTAATTTTCTTACCTCATTTGGGACAACTCTAAAAGCAATGCAGTATTAAAATATCCTGTAGAATCAATTGAGTCTCTAGAGAATGCCTTGATTCAAGTTGTTTCTTTGCCCAATCCACCCTTAACCTTTTTAATACAGACATCACAGATTCTCTTTCTATGGAACAGGACTAAGAAAAATTATAGGGTATATTTTGGGGACAGATAAAATTTTTCTTTAAAACTTACCATAAATATGGATAACATTATGTGGGTACTTCATAGTCTTACACAGAGTTAAATTTCATTTAGGGAAAAGTTTTCTTCTGAAAAATGGTAATAAAGTTCTAGGGAAAGAAACCTTATCTAGAAGATGTGGCTAATTTTATTATTAAAATGAGTATTTTCTTGAAGATGTAACCATCTCTCTATTTAATCATCAAAAAGTGGGCATTTTCTTAGAGATTATGTCTATGTTGGAGATCTAATAAAGTTGAAGGGGTCTAAGAATTAACATATGTTTTATTAAAAATAAAAACCCATAGTAAAAACATGGTGAAAATTATAAAAATCAATATAATTTGATTTTAGAACCATAAAAATTTAGATTTATACACCAACTGAGCATTTGCAGTTATCTCAAAAAACAAAATGATAACATTTAATTTTGGCTTTATTAAAAAGATAATTACTCTAAGTCCCCTGTGTTAGTTTTATTTAAGCTTGACACATGGATTAATCAGCAAAATATATTTAGTAAAATATTCACTAAACATTATTTTGTTATATGTATTCCCTGTGTGAGGTAGGGGACAGGTGAAATGTCAAATTTCTCTTTTGAAGAGCTCACATTTCAGGATAAACACATACACATAATAAAAGAGAAACCTGTTAAATTATTGTCTTATTTGTGTGGGCTATTACAATAGAATATTATAGATAGAATAATAAATTTATAAAAAGCATAAGTGTATTTGTTAATGTTCTGGGACATGAGAAATCCAAGATCAAGCAACTGACAGATATAGATCTGATAAGAGTAACCTTCTTGGTTCATAGATTACTATTTTCTTCCTGTGTTCTCCTGGCACAAAAAGTAAAGGAGTTATCTTTTTAAATAAAACACTAGTTTCACCCATGAAGTCACCATTTTTGTCATCTACACCTATACCCCAAAATTTTCCACCTGTAAATACCATCTCTTAGGGTCTCAACATCTGAAGTGGGTATATGGAGTCTAGAAAATAGAAACATTCAGTCTATAATAATTTGTTCAATTTGATGTAGATAATAAATTATTTTATTTTATTTTATTTTTAGTAAACAGGGCTTAACTGAGAATGCAGATTTAGAGTGCATTCTAGGGAGCTGATCTGTGAAGTATTAAAACTCCTCTGGGTAAAATGGAAAAGATTCTATTTTCTGGACCTCCCTGAAGAGAACAGCTTACTCATGTTTGGAAGAACTGAATGGATCATGAATAGAGTGACCATAGGCAGCCTTAGTCTTCTGTCTTTGGACTTTTGCTTTGTCATCTCCAGCCTCTTCTCTACCCATATTAGGTAAGCACAGTGAGAAAAATATTGTTTTGGAGATTCATTTATTTTTTTTGAGTCTGACTTGCATTTCTGTATGTCTAAATTTAGGCCATTGTATTATCATTTTTACAAACAAAAGCTGTTTTAGAATAAAGTTTACACTGGTTTGTAGGTGACCGTACTCTATACTTTAAGACTAGATTGTTTTAGCATGCCATCTCTCAGTATTCAAGTACTCACTCTAAAATACTGACAAAAAAGAAAAAAAAAAAGATATATGACAGTGACATAAACTCTTAGCATGAGTTTTATTTGAGCAACCTTTGTTATGGTCATTTTGTTGTCATGGTTGTTCCAATCAATGAGATAGATATAGGGTCTTGGAGCTGCAGCTGTTTCTATGATCATTTAACCTGCGGAAGAAGATTTTATTAAAGTGTTCCTGTTGCTGAAAATGAATTACAAAGCTTTCCTTTTCTGTAGGATATAAGAATGCCCAGATGAGATTACATGGCTTCCTATGATATCTAAATAAGATTAGTTTGCTGAAGATCACATTAAAATCCCATTAAAGAGACGGTTCCGCTCCAGCCCCCCTTCTCCTTAGGCAAGTTCTGAGTGAGTTGATGAAAATTGCTCAGGGATGACACATAGGCATAGAGCACCCTGTGGAGACATGGGGGTGGGGCTGGAAATATCCCACCAACTCTGTTCTTTGCAGAAATAGGATGTGTGTACTGGTCCATTACTTACAGATGACAGTTTCTGACTCTAAGGAGAGGAAACTTGAGAGAGGATTAGTCATAAAAAGAAAGGGTCAAGGAATAGGGCCATTGAGGTCATCCCTAGAGAGGATACAGGAAATCATTACTGCATTTATTTTTGTGACAAGGATAATAATATTAATGCTAATATATAAACTTCCACTTTAGTCTGATTCTAAAGAAAAAAATACTTTACTCTTAAGAGACTATCACGTCTATGTTTTTATGGTACTGATCTAAGTAAACAGTGTAACTTCATATTAGTGCTGAGTAAATAAGAATGGTTTTCATAAAAAAGAAATGTATCGAGGCAATTTCCTATAGAGCTAGCAGGATAGCTTGAATATTGAAAGATTGAAAGATAAATCCTGAATAGCAGAAAGAAAGATACATAGAGATGGGCAGGACAACAAAGGCAACAATGTCCTTTTCAAGGGATTCCTATGAAGGTTTAAAATCTTGAATGAATCAAGACATTTTTTTGTTTGTTTTTTGGGGGGCCACATCCATTTGATGCTCAGGGGTTACTCCTGGCTAATTGCTCAGAAATCGCCCCTGGCTTGGGGGAACCATATGGGACGCTGGGGGATCGAACCTCGGTCCTTCCTTGACTAGCGCTTGCAAGGCAGACACCTTACCTCTAGCGCCACCTCACTGGCCCCAGCATTTTTTGAATGATAATAAAATAGCACTGAAGATCAAACATCATTTTTCCATTAATTTAATTATCCAATATATGTGCGTGCTAAGTATTTATTCAAAATATAAAAAATACGTATATATAGATCCTATTGCTAAAGAATTTCTAGTCAAATTTGGGGACATGTAAACAAATACAACTGGGTGTAATATGTATTTTAGTAGAAGTAAGATTAGGCAGCAAGGGGAGCGGAGGGAGAAACAGTTTATGTGGGCAAACAGAAAGATGGTACAAAGTCCATGAATACTATAAGCCACTAATCTACTTAAATCTTGCAGAATTTATGCTTGTTTTTGTTTTCCAACTTGTTTTAAATTGACTACAAAAGCACTTTTTACTCTCCTTGTTTGCTTGTTTGTCTTCACATCTGGAACACTCAAGGTTCAAATTTTCCACAAATGAAAAATTTTAACAACAAATGAAAGTGAAAAGAGACATTAAAAGATTCTTCATGACTCATTTTGTAAAGGGTTTTCATAAGGATGCACTGATAGAATCTTATCTTTGGTGTTAAAGGGACTGAGAAGGAAACTAAAACAATAAATTTAACATTCTAAAAGGAGCCTGAGAGATTACCACACACTTAAGCACATCCACCACACCTGGTCAGCGATTTTTCATGGATTTCCAACTGCTTATCATTATGCTTATTATATCAGCACAATACAATCTAGGGGAAGGGGTTGGAGAAATAGTACTGAGATGTATCAGTCTTAAAAAACAGCAGATGTTATGGGAAACCCAGTTTCAAAAGGCACAGTCTATGTAGACATTTCTTCACTTAAATGCTTTCCTTTACCTTTTTTAAAAAATTAAATTTTTATCATAATAGTAACATGACTTACAACAGATTTAATGCTTATGTTTTTGACAGATAAACTTAGATAAACTTACTGCAGCACTATCTAACTAGACTAGCTAAAACATTCCCTTCTTATCCTAATGCCACTTTGTCAATTTTTTTTTCCATTGGATTTTGGGCCACATCCAATTGTGCTTTGCGCTTACTTATGATTTTTTGCTCAGAGATCAGTCCTGGTTAGGCTTGGGAGACCATATGTGTTACCAGGGATCAAACCTGGATCAGCCACAAGCAAGGTGAGTGCCCTGCCTGCTATTATAATTCTAGGGCTCCTATGACACCTCTAGACTGATTCATCTATTCCCACCTTATTTGCTTCTTAAATTTGTCCTTATATCAGAGCCTAAAGGATCATTTTAATTGGACACTATTGTCCATTCACTTGATTTGTTTATTTACATACAAATATGAATAAAATCCCCCAGCATTTGTTCTTTTCTCTCTGACTTATTTACTTAATAAAATAACACCCTCTAGCTTCATCCTGAAATATACTGCATTTTAATTTATTTAGTTGAGTAGTAGTCCATGTGTATGATATCACAATTTCTTTGATCATTTTATCTGCCATTGGGCATTTGCTTTGTTTCCATATCTTAATTATACAGCTGTAATGAATATATGTTTAGATATCTTTTTGAATCAATGCTTCTGTATTAACAAGATGTCAAAGAGTTGAACTGCAGGATCATATATGAGTTCTGTTTCAAATCTTTGAAGAAGTTTCCATACTCTTTGGCATAGATACTGAAGTAGACAATATTCCTACCAACATAAACTCAAATGACAAGGGTTTATTTTCCTCCAAAATTCCTGTCAGCAATAATTCTTTCTGTTATTTTTTTGATATATGCCACTGGTATGAGGTAACATGTCATCTTCATTTTAATTTGCATTTCCCATAATTAGTGATGAACACTTTTGCATATGCCCACTGGCCATCCATATGTTGTCTTCAAGGAAGAGTCTGCTCACTTTTTCTCTCCATTTTTTGGTGTGATTGTTTTTATTACTATGTAACTTTGTGAATGTTTTAAGTATCTTAATTATTAGCCCTTTATTTGATATGCAGTGTACAGATATTTTTCTCACTCATTAGAATATATTATTATTTTAGTTTGAGTTTCTTTTGCTATGAAAATAATTTTTTTGTGAAATGCAGTGTAATTTACTTATTTTTGATATGGTTTTCTTTGCCATTCTTCTATTTTTGATTCTTTTTGTCTTCACTGTAGTCTAATCATTGACACTACCACTGAGGTCATCAATATCCTGGAGAGTTCTACATGTGATTTTCACATATCTTTAATGGATTCTGATCTACTATCAAGGTTTTTAATTCACTTTGATTTAAAGTTTTTATATGGTATGAGATAGGTGTCCAATTTTTGTCCCCCCCCCTCCAATGTGGCTAACTAGTTTTCCCAACACTTTTTATTTAAAAAATTTTCTTTTCTCATCATGCTCCTAGTGTCTTTATGTAAAAGAACAATCCATATGCTTGAACATTTATATTTGGTTTCTCAATTATATTCCATTTCTCTGAGTATCTGCTTTTATTAAAGTGCAACATTATTTTGATACTATACATTTGGAATGTAGTTTTTAAGACAGAATATATATTACTTTCCTACTTTCCCCTCAGAATTTCTTTGGTAATTTAGAAACTTTTACGGTTCCGTGCACATTTTATTAAGTGCTTTTTAAAAATAATATTGGAAGTTTGATAAAGGGGCAAAGAATCAGTTTAATACTCAGGGGAGAAATGGCATATTAACATTGTTACTTCGTCAAATCTATATGAACATGGAATACTTTTCCATTTTACTATCCTTTTATTTCTTTTCATAGTGCTGGGGCTCAGAAGACTCAACATGCCAGGACTTCTGGGTGTCTTCAACTGGTATGTTGGGGGCTCTGGGCAGGACAGCTAGCCATAGGCCCCTGAGCTGACCACCTAGTCCAGGGGACTGAGATCCCCTCACTCCAGGCTGGTCTTCATGGCCATGCCTGGTAAATTGGGCCCTGGGGGGAGGGTGGGGGAGAGAAATTCCTCCCCTATGCAGACTGGACCCCATTCAGGAGTTTTTTTCTTACTAGTATTCATTTTCAAAAGTGCGTGGGTGCATACTTTTTAACAACACCCAAAAATATTTTTAATTCTCGACTGTTTCTAGGAAAAAATAATGGAATTCTCTAGATTTGGAGGATAATATTCAAATAGGCCTCTAAAATCAGTGTATATGTAGATGTGACTTCCTATACAGTGGTCCTCTCTGACTGCCAAGTCTAATCCATAAACAATTCATCTATACAACATATAGCCCCTCTGATATATTTCACCTCCCCCACACCAGAGCCCCTTCTACTCCCTCATCTCCCAATCCAGATTTGTTATCTTCCCCTGAATTAACCCTCTTTACCCTCAGTTCTTTAATTTGTTAGGCACCAAGACCGACCTCCTGCCTCAACAGATTCTGCCCTTTCGCCACCCCTACAAAGCTCATTATTACTCCTTAACTCTCTCACCCCCAAAATTAGTACCCTATATTTACCCTTTTTATTTCAGTACTACACAGTCTTAATAACAGACCAAAGTCATGCATTGGATTTAACAACTCCCAACTATTTCAAAAGACATAAAATGGACACATATGTCTTTTGAATATTTTATGTGTATTTTCTTTAACAGCTATAACTTTTTCTAAATAATCTTTTACCATGAAGATTCTACCCACTTTTTATCTTGTCTTCTCTTAGTGAGATGTTCAATAAGAAATTTTGATGGAAGAGTCCCTCAGTTTAATGCTTATGATTGAACCATGTCATGGGAATTGTTGAACTTGTTCTTATGGCCCCCATATGTGCCGATAATGCCACGTGGCATTGTTCCTTGTTTGCATAGGCACATTAAAATGGGAAAATACTATACATACAAGTAAGTTCTTATCTAGTAGAGATTGGAACACACAAATCTTGTAGTGCAATGGGACCTTACACCCTGAATATTCATATAATGACCTGGCACAGGCCTCAGAAGAATGGACATCCTCCATTCACCTCTGACCCAGGGAAGCTATCTGCGAAACATCCAAGGTTTTTTTATAACAACACCTGGAAGCAATCCTCTACCAGGGAAGACCCTACCACTGCTCTGACATTGACCTGCTCAAAAGAGATTTCCCTTAACACTAAGAAGACTTGTCAACAACAACGACCTGCTTAAAAGACAGGATTCTCTGCATTGCCCTTTAATTGTGAGGTGAGAGGAGAGGATGCTCTGCACCATCCTGACTGCAATGTAGGATAGGCAGATTCCAGAATCTTTAATACAGAAACATGATACCAACAACAGAGACTGTGTGAAAAATAAAAGTGTATTGGCACTACAGACAATGACCTGGATTGGACAAACTAGTTTTCCTGGAGCCTAGAGTTGGTCTTGTGCCAGGAAACTTCAGGGGTAGGGTCTCCTTGTATTTAGGCCAATGCTTTTCCTTTCCATGCCCCTCATATTTTGGTGGGCCTATGCAAACAATAATTGCCACTCTAACACCGTTTTTACTGTGCTCCTTTGACTCTAATCCTTAAGAAAAGCAACCCAGTTAAACTTTTGAGGTTAACTTAAACTAATATGCATGTGCATGGAAATGTAAAAAAGTACTTTGCCTTCAATGTTTAAGGAGTTACATAAGTTTTATGGCTTTAGATTGCTTTGTGTGCTGCTAAGAAATATTGTGTACTACAATCTGGGGATTTGAGGGACAAAGTAATTGTACATGGGTTCTGTTTTATTTTTCTTAATGTTCTTTGGCTGAAAGTTCAAAGTTAAGATATCAGCAATGGGACTACTGAGAATTCTGTTTATGGGTGATTGTCCTTCCACTGTAACTTTACCTTGTCCTCTTTCTGTGCATTTTTGTTTTCATAATTAAAAATAAAAAATTAAAAAACAGTGCTTATAGTGTTCAATGTATAGTCTCATGTTAACTTGATTCCTGAGTGCAGGATGTTATTGTGCTGTAGCAGTGGTCCTCAAACTATTGCCCATGGGCCACATATTGTATTTGTATCTGTTTTGTTTCTTCATTGCAAAATAAGATATATGCAGTGTGCATAAGAATTCGTTCATAAGTTTTGTTTTTACTATAGTCAGACCCTCCAATGGTCTGAGGGGCAGTGAACTGGCCCCCTGTTTAAAAAGTTTGAGGACCCCTGTGTAGGGTAGCTTTGTTAGAGCTAAGAGGACCATCTGTAACAGCTCAATCCAACCCAAAACTTTTACATGCAAAGCCTGCTTCAAATTCTTTGGACTCAGTTATAATTAAATTTTAAAAATTATGTCTTTTTTTGCTCTTCATTTTTTGTTGTTGTCATATAGGAATCAAGCATGTTTTGTATGTTGATATTTTCTGTATATTTTAATGTTTCTAAAGTTTTTGCATGGTCTTAAATTTTTATTTGTATATATTTATTCAAAAGGACATATGCTCAACATTATTCTTTGCCCCAATGAGTATAGTAGCTAAGTGTCAGTGCCCTCCGTGAGTGAGCCAAGATTTCCTTTCTCTCCTTTCCTTGCCCCCCGTAGTATTTTTTATTGAGTTGTATGATATATATCCATATGTATATATTTTAAGTTAAAATTTAATTTTAGTTACTGTCGTTTATAGTACTGTTAATGATAGGATTTCATATGCAACACATTTTAGTACCACATTCTCTACTAGATTTTCCACTTCTCTACCAACTCTTTCCTATCTAAATTCCCTTCCATTTTTCTTTTATTTCTTTTATTTTTTGCCACACAAGGAGGTGGTCAGGGGGTATTCCTGAATCTGAACTCAGGAAACACTTCTTGAGGAATCAGAAGACCATATGAGATGCCAGAAATTGAACTGGATTTGCCATGTACAAGGCAAATGCCCTACAAGCTGTACTGTGATAATGGCTTTTCTCATTTTTTTTTCCTGTAGTAAACTTCCTACAGAAGACCAGTCTCAATTCCTGTTGCATTTTGGGATTTGTTATTCTCTTATTATGGTTCTTTATACTGACATATAAATTTGAATCTCCTTAAGTTCTTTTTTCTTGCATAATAGTAGTTAGAATTTCCAAAATTATTTTGAATAATCATGGTAAAAGAGGACATCCTGATTTTTTTTTTGATTCAGAGAAAATACTTAATTTTTTTCTATAGCATATAATGTTAGCTTTGGATTTGTTGTACATAACATTTACCATATTGAAATAATTACATCTCTGTTTTGGAAGACTTTATATTTATTATAACTTGGTGTTAAACCTTGTCAAAATACTTCTTTGTAACTACTGATATGATTTTTATTTAAATTTTTGTTGATGTGTATCACATAAATTTTTTCATATTGAATTTCCCTTATGTTCCTAGAATAAATTCCCTTACTCAAATTTGATACATTACTATATTCACTTTACTAAGATTTTGTTGATGATTTTGTTGATGAATATAACCTCTATATTCATCAAATTAATCTACAATTTTTTAATTATGTCTATTTTTGGTAACAGGGTAACATTGACATCATAATAATTATTTGACATTCTTTTAATATTATCTGATATCTTTTTTCTTTGTATTCTGAGTTTGTGAATGGTAATTAATAGGTTCTTTTCAAAGATTTGCTAGAACTCATGTTTCTTCCATTTTGATGCTAATTGTATTTTCTAATTCATCAACCAATTCATTATATTTCAATTCATATAATTCAGTTCAATTTATATTTTCATATTTTCTTTGAGATTACTAATGGCCTCTTCCACTGATTATTTCATTTCTTTGAACATGAGTAAGATTCTTCCTTGGATATTTTGTGTGGGTTGCTTAGAAGGTTATGTCCTTTTGTCCCATTCACCAATGAGGATTAATTCCTTTATTTCTTCATTATGCCTGGTGGTATTCTAGAGCTGAAAATCTGAGTTATATTGGCCTGAGCCATCAACGGGGCTTTCATTTACAAAACTGAGACAGATGCTTGAGGCCTTAAGATTGTATAGGACTGCATGCCTCTAAAGATTTGTGGTCACATGTGGCTTGTAGTATCTTCTGAACTAAAAACTATTAGCCCTGCTTTTTGAACTATAGTTGCTAGTGTCTGACATTAGACCTGAAGTTGAAACCTGGCTGATTAAGCAGGATTAGAGATTATGGTCATGCGTAACTTTCAGAGGTCAGCTTCAAAGAGAAAATGCCCCCACAGTACCTGAACTTACACTGTGGAGGCCTGAGTAGCTGTTGGAATGTATTAAGGCCAGAACCTGGAAATTTTCCATCTGACCTGTGTTCTCTTACATTTGTACATGGATAGGTAATGTGTCTGATGACCTGATTTAAAAAAAAATCGCTGACATCTCTGTTAGTGCATTTGCCCACTAGATTTCAAAGTTCGCACCTTGCTATCTAAAATGCTTTGGAATACATGGCCTATTTCTAGCAGATAATCTTGGGGTGTGATTATTTTTGGAAGGCGGTCCCCAGACAGAAGAACAATAGCAACAGAGTCAGTTTCTAATACCAACCTTGAACTCAATCTTCCAAATGTTTTAATTTTGCATTTTAGTTCAGTGGATGAGAAATCAGAGCTGGATATCTGGATAACTAGGTGCTCAGTATACTTATAAATTGTATCTTAGAGGCTTCTGGTGGAAGTCTAGTCTAAGCCATTGGAGTTCACATCTTGAGCTCCATACTCAGTGTCCCATATCTCTGCTGCCACCGATATTCTCTCCACCTTTCCTATATTTCTACTGCTGCTGCCAGTTATTACTATAGCTGATTTCTTATGTGCAGTTAACTGGATTCAGCAATTTTTTTTCTATAACTCTGGAAGGGATCTCCATCATTTTCCCTGTGGCTGCTACTCCTTCATATACTTTATGATGAAACTTTATGAAGAAACTGCTGGAGATAATGGATGGATTCTTCAGTAAACTTTTCTCATGAGCCCCACAACAATTCTGCATGCAATGCCTTTTGGTTTTGATTTGTTTTCTGTTATGGGGATCCAGGACTGCTTTCAAATTTCTCCCTTTCTGCCATATGCATCTTGTCCTCATTTTCCTTCCCTTTAAAATAATATTATTTTATTTTAATTTCTGTGTCTATAAACCCAGGTGTGTAATCACTTTATCCTCCCTGCCTGAGCATTTACATGTCTTGACATTTGGGTAATTCTTTAGTTAAAATTCTTTTAAAGAAAGGCAGAGCGATAGTACAGTGGGTGGGGCATTTGCCTTGCTATGTGGCTGATCCAGGTTTGATCCCTGGCATCTCATATGGTATCACTGAACATGCCAGGAGTGATTTCTGAGCACAAAGCCAGAAGTAACCCCTGAGTACCCCTAAGTGTGTTCCAAAACCCAAAAAAGAAAATATCCTTAAGACTTAAAATAGAGCTTCATTTTCATTTGCAAATAAAGCTCCATCTCATTGTAGCTAGGATTGACAGAACATATATCTCACTTCCTGATATACCTTTGAGTTGAAAATGTGCAGCATTATTTTGGCTGTTGTTCATAAAAAGGGATATGGTATCTAATTCAGGTATTTGGAAGCTCTTGCCTTTTTACATTTTTATCTAAAATTGAACATAATATTCAATGTTATAATTTATCAGTTATTTTAATATTTATTTATTTATTTTGGGGGAGGATCACACCCAGTAGAGCTCAGGGGTTACTCCTGGCTCTATGCTCAGAAATCGCTCTTGGCAGGCTCAGGGGACCATATGGGATGCCGAGATTTGAACCACCGACCTTCTGCATGTAAGGCAAACAAACGCCTTACCTCCGTGCTATCTCTCCAGCCCCAATGTTTTTATGTACTTATTTATTTATTTTGTTCTACACCTGTTGGTGCTCAGGGCTTACTACTTTCTACACTTGGAGATCACTATTATGACCATATGGGATAGTCAGTAGACCATATGGAATGCTGGGGATAGACATGCTGGGGATCAGCATGATGCATCACAGTTGACCTTCCACTGTACTATCACACTGGTACACTTATATTTTATAAGTCACTTATTGTTTATAGCCATATGAGTAATTTAATAAAATAACAATAGATTAATCTAATAAAATATCTCGCTCACCTTATTGCATGTAATGTGAAACAGAACTCCATAGTTGCACACAAAATAAAATAAAAATATTTGTAAACCACTGGTTTGCTAAAAGTACATTTTATTGCAGCAGGATACATTTTTTAAAAATATTTTTCGGTGCCACAGGGGGTTTACTCATGGGTTACTCTTGGCTATGTGCTCAGAAATCACTCCTGGCTTGAGGGACCATATGGGGTGCTGGGGGATGGAACCAAGGTCCGTCCTAGGTCAGACACATACAAGGCAAATGCCTTACCGCTGTGCCACCACTCTGGCTCCCATTTTTTAAAAATATTTTTCAAAGCTTCTAATTTTTCTACAAATGGGTACACCCTATTTGTTGTTCTTGTTCTAATTCTAGAAGAATTATATAGCCATCAACTGGATAATTCAGTATATCAGTTCTTGTAAGAATTCTAGCTCAAGGGGCTGAAGAGACAGTAGAGAGGGTCAGGCACTTACTTTGCAAGCAGGTAACAAGGCTCTGTACCTGAAACCACATATAATCCATCCCACACACTGCTAGAAGTGGTCCCTGAGCACAACTGAAAGTGGGGCAAAAACTAAAACAAATAAAATACATTAAAGATCAAGCTACCAATAATGTATAAACTATTAATTTTTATAGAACTAGTTTTAAAAGTGAAAATATATCTTAAATATTTGATATTCATGTTCTATTAAAATAAGTTAATGAAATTACAGAATCTGGATCACAGCATGTTTTCTTCAGTGGTGGTGGTGATAATGGTGGCTATTATGAAAATTGTGTTGATGATTTTTAAAGGTTGCTGAGAACTGAGCTTACCATGGCAGAAGGATGGGAGGAGATAGTGGGTTGAGATAGGGTATACTCTGTTGGAATGTATGGTATTAAAATGTTCTATGCATGAAACCCTATTATTAATAGTTTTATAAATTACAGTGCCTAAATATATGAATAAATCATCTCTATAGTGTTAAATATGGATGAGCTATAAATCTACATTTTACAAGTAAGCAAATAGTGATTTAAAAGTTTATTCAAAGAAAACCATGTTCCTCAAGGTCATTCACATTAGGATATGAACCAGAACTCAAATCTTCAATTTTCTAGTTAGTTTCTCTCAGACTATTCCATGCTATTATTGTTATATTATTATTAATGTTTCTTTCCCCGACAGAAAATATATTGATTAGTTTTCGGTGTGTCAATTCCATGACTTTTAGACTTTAATGTTTCTTGCAGGCTCATGCATGAACTTAGGTGGATAGTCCTAGGAAATGAATTCCTCTTTCTTTTCACTTGAATTAGCATTTGGCAGTAGTTTTCTTTTCTAGTTTTGATTTTGATCACTTTCAATGGAGACTGGTATTTTGTGTTTATTTATTTTTTAAACAAAAGCCTATTTCAATCAGTTCAGTGAGGAGAAATTACCCCAGACCAGAGATCTGTGTAATTTTATAGAAATTGCTCTTTGAACTTTCTATTTTCAAGTGATTATGCTATTCTTCAGGTACTATGTGTAGAACTCTAAAATCCGGTTTGCGCTTAGTGGTTGAGTACAGCACAGTGATATGGGAAATGAATATCATCTACTCTGAATCACAAAGGAGCTCTGAACAAGAGGGATAAACAAAATCAAATTTATTCAGAGATTTAAGATCACTAATTTTTTTTGGAGCAACCAAGAAGAGGGCTAATACTAAATCAATCAATTTTCTATGTTGCAACTCAACTGAACAGGCCTAAACAGTTCAAGTGACTAAGTGTAAGCAGTTGAAATTGCAATCTTCACCTTGCTTTTTCCTATTAAAAGATTTTTATTTGGAGGAGATGAATGTTGGTATAGTATAATTTTCACTGACACGACATAATTGTCACTAGATTGACTAATTAGTTTCATCCTAGTTTTTCTTTACTGTGTTTATCTTAGCATAGATTACCATTGATCAGATATTTTATCTTTCCTTTGGTAAAATGTAAAAATAGTGATTACTATATAAGTTTGACTCAAATGAAAATGCAACACTTGTGGTGGGGGATATGGGTTCAAGGGATGGGGGAGGACAAATTTGGTGATGGGTATTCCCCTGATTCAATGTTAATATGTACCTAAAATACTACTGTGAAAGATATGTAAGCCATATTGGTCAAAATGAAAATTAAAAAAAAAAAGAAAATGCATCATGTGTCTTTGATTTTGTGAATTATTTAAACTTTCAACTTCATTAAAATAAAAAACACCAACATAACTCCTGTCAGATTAAGTAATGAACTATAAATGAACAAAAAGTAATAGATATTGTTTTTTTATTTTTGGTTTTGAGGCCAGAACTCCTGGTTCTGCACTGAGAAATCACTCCTGGCAGGCTTGGGGGAAATATGGGATGCCGGGGATTGAATATGGGTATACCTGGATCATTTGCATGCAAGGCATATGCCCACTGCTGTGTTATTGCCAATGAAAAGATAACAGGAGAACTGATCTCTGCCACATACTATCCACTGAGGCTACCATCCAAAATCTGCAGCTGCTGTTGCTGGGACAAACCACACCCAGAAGAGCCTGCAAAATCCACATCACTGTAGGTGAGCTGGCCACAAATATGACGGGCTGAACAAAAGAAGCCAATAATTCCAAGAACAACATGCAGAAAACATGACACTCTAAGTGTTATAATGGGAAAACAAAATATGCCAACACAATACATAGAGAATGAAGATGGCAGCTCTGATGACCCAAAAAGTACCAACCAATTATTTAGAGAAGAAATATGGAAGATGTTCATAGAACTGAAAGAAAGCATGAAAAGTGCTAAATGAACCACAAATAAGAATCAAGAGGGTATAAAAATAGAAATAGAAAACACTAAACTGAAATAACAGGACTGGAAACTTGGTCGCGAAATAAAAACCTCACTGGAAAGCCTCTCCAACAGAGTAACAGAAGCTGAGGACTGAATCAGTAACCTGGAAAATGAGATGCATAACAAATCCATACAACAGAAGAGATTGGAAAAGAGCCTTAGAGAAAATGATAAGACAATGGGAAAAAATCATCAAAGAATATGAACAGATGACCTCCGTTTGATAACCTCTTTGATAACCTCAACAGAGACAACATAAGAAACATTGGAATCCCAGAGACCCATATAGAAAATCCGTTTTAAGAATCAATAGTCAGGGCTGGCGAGGTGGCGCTAGCAGGGGTCCTCAAACTTTTTAATCAGGGGGCCAGTTCACTGTCCCTCAGACCATTGGAGGGTCTGACTATAATAAAAACAAAACTTATGAACGAATTCTTACGCACACTGCATATATCTTATTTTGCAATGAAGAAACAAAACAGATACAAATACAATATGTGGCCCGTGGGCCATAGTTTGAGGACCACTGCTAGAGGTAAGGTGTCTGCCTTGCAAGTGCTAACCAAGGAAAGACCACGGTTCGATCCCCTGGCATCCCATATGGTCTCCCCAAGCCAGGGGCAATTTCTGAGCGCTTAGCCAGGAGTAACCCCTGAGCTTCAAATGGGTGTGGCCCGAAAAACAAAAACCAAAACAAACAAAAAAAGAATCAATAGTCACGAAGCAGAAGTCTTTCATACACCACAATAGCACCAAGGAAAGAGTAAATGATCATGCAAGGAGTCTATAGTTAATCCCATGACAGTATACTTCAGAGGCGGAGAAACCCTGTATCTCCTAGGCCAAGGGAATTCCCTCTATGATATCCCTAATAGTTACTGTGCCTATGCAGGGGGGAAAAGAAAAAAAAAAAAAAAGAAAAAAAGCACAAAATAATCATTTTTCCACAGATATATTTAGATTGTTTTTTGACATCCTTATTTTGGTGTAGATATTGAAATTGATGTCTCCTTTTTTATTTATTTTATTTTTATTTTATCTTTCTCTTTTTTTTGCACTCTGGCATGATTTGATTTCAGAACCAAGACTATTGTGTGGTGCTTGTCTTTATTGCTGTAGTGCTCACTGGATATTTAATTTGACATTTCTTTTTGTATTGTAATGGTGTTTCAATTACTCTTTTCATGTCCTCTCTTAAACTGAGGTTGATAGCCACTAGAAGGACTCCGCCCATTTTCGGCATATTTTAATTTTTTTCCCTTCTTATTCTTTACCCCATTCTATTGCTTTTCTTTCCCTCAAACAAAACCACATAACTTGATTTATCTACCTCAGCCTCTCAAATAGAGGGAGAAACAAGGGAGGGCACCAGGACCAAACGGATATATGATCACTGATAGTAAGCTAGACATAGAGAGGACCACCTACTCTAGGAATCCCGGAGGGTGATGGTGGGGGATATGGGTTGCAGAAAGGGAACGAGGAAAGGGGGAGGACAAATTTGGTGGTGGGTATTCCTCTGATTCAATGTTAATATGTACCTAAAATACTACTGTGAAAGATATGTAAGCCACTGTGATCAAAATAAAAATTAAAAGAAAAAAAACAATAGTCAAAAACATCATTGCAGAGAAATTCCTGGAGCTTAATGCAACCAAATTGTGCATGCCAAAGAGTACAACCTAAAAGAGATCAAAAAAAGAAGAAAAAGAAAGTAAGAAAGAAAGAAAGAAAGAAAGAAAGAAAGAAAGAAAGAAAGAAAGAAAGAAAGAAAGAAAGAAAGAAAGAAAGAAAGAAAGAAAGAAAGAAAGAAGGAAGGAAGGAAAAATAGAAAGACACAATTTAGTCACAATAAAAAATCCAACAAATAGGGATAGAATACTGAAAGCAGCAAGAACAAAAAGAGAAATTTCAGTCAATGGAGCATCCTTAAGATTTATAGAAGACCTGACACTGGATGTATAGTCTTCTTCAATGCACAGGAGTCACTCTCCAGGATAGAACAGATACTGGTCCATAAAATATATCTACATAAAATCAAGAGGATATAATTTGTATGAACTACCTTTTCAGGTCATAATGCACTGAAATTATAATTGAACTACAAACAGACACAGAGGAAAATCTTTAACACCTGGGAATTAAACAACTCACTGCTGAACAACCAGTGGTTCAGAGAAAAAAATCAAATAAGTAATCAAAAGATTCCTGGAGACAAATGAGAACAAAAACACAATGATCAGAATATGTAGGACACAGCAAAAGTGGTACCAAGAGAAAAATTTATAGCTGAGAAAGCACATATCAAAAAAAAAAAAAAAAAGACAAAGCCTATGTAAATAACTT
Source organism: Suncus etruscus (assembly GCF_024139225.1). Taxonomy (NCBI): domain Eukaryota; kingdom Metazoa; phylum Chordata; class Mammalia; order Eulipotyphla; family Soricidae; genus Suncus; species Suncus etruscus. The sequence goes on along the minus strand of NC_064852.1, from coordinate 61,437,500 downwards.
AGTTACAGGTTCTTAAAATTAGAAAGTTATCAACAAAATAAACCAAAAATAGGTAGTCAGAAAGAAAGAAAACTTAGACAGATATCAATAATTTCAAAATCCAAAAATCAATCCAAAATATCAATGAAAGCAAAAGTGGTTTCTTTGAAAAAAATAAAGAAATTGATAAAACACTAGCAAAACTCACAAAGGGAGAGAGTTAAACTTAATAAATGAATTAGAAGAGATACACAAGAAATCGAAAGGGTAATCAGAGACTACATTGAGAAACTCTATGACAAAAACATGAGAACTTGGAAGTAATGGATAAATTCTTGGATTCTTAAAATCTTCTATGGTTGAAGCAGGATAACTAGCAAATCTAATCAGATCCATCACTATTGAGGAAATTAAATGATAATCAAAAGTCTTCCCCAAAATAAAAGCCCAGGCCCAAATGGATTCATTAATAAATTCTTTCAAACCTTTCAAGAGGAACTACTACCAATACTCTTCAGGTTCTTCTAGGAAATTGAAGAAACAGAAACACTACCAAATAACTTGTATAAAACTTATCACCCAGATACCAAAAGCAGACAGAGATGCTGCATAAAAGAAAACTACAGACCAATGTTATTTATAAATACAGATGCAAAGATCCTCAAAAATATTCTAGAAAATATATCCAATGCCTTGTCAAGAAGGTCATACACCATGACCATTCCAGAGATGCAAGGATGGTTTAACATACACAAATAAATCAACATTATACACCATATCAAAAAAAAAAAACCCTACATGATCATATCAGTAGATGCATAGAGAGCATTTGATAAGGACCAACTCCCATTCATGATTAAAAAAAGCCTCTCAAGAAGATGGGAATGGAAGGACCTTTTCTCAATATACTCAAGCCTATGGCAAATATTATACTCAATGGATATAAACTAAAAGACTTTTTCTTGAAAATATGGTAAAAGTCAGGTCTGCTTCCTCTTGTCACTAGTATTTAACATAGTACTGGAAGTACTTGCCATAGCAATTAGGCAAGAAAATGATATCAAGGGCATATAGATAAGAGAAGAAATAATAAAGCTCTCACTGTTTGAATATGATATCATACTATATTTAGAAAGTCCTAATAATTCCACCAAAAAGCTTCTTGAAGCAATAGATACCTATAGCAAAGTGGCAGGTACAAATTTAACACACAAAATCAAATATACACAAATAACGATAGACAAAAAAAAATGGACATTAACAAACAATCCCATTCACAATAGTGCCACAGAATCTCAAATACCTTGGAGTCAACTAAACTAAAAAGGTAAAAAACCTGTACAAAGAAAACTACAAAACACTGCTTCAAGAAATAAAAGAGGACACAAGGAAATGAAGATATGTACCCTGCTCATGGATTGGGAAGATTAGCATCATTAAAATGAAAATATCCCCCAAAGCATTTTATAGATTTAATGCAATTCATCTAAGAATATCCATGACATTTTTCAAAAAAGTACATCAAACACTCCTGAAATTCATTTGGAACAACAAACTCCCATGAATAACTAAAAAAACCCTTTGGAAGAAGAAGGTGGGATACATCAGTTTAAACAACTTTAAAATGTACTATGAAGAAATAGTCATTAAAGCAGCATGGTATTGGAATAAAGACTGGCCATCAGATCAATGGAATAGATTTATGTATTCAGAGAATGTTCTCCAGATATAAAATCAATTAATTTTTGATAAAGGGGCAAGAAATGCAAACTGGGGCAAGGAATGCCTCTTCAATAAGTGGTGTTCAGACACATGAAAAAAGGCAAACTAAGACCTCCATCAAATACCATGAACAAAGGTCAAATCCAAATGGATTAAATACCTTAATATCAGACCTAGAACCATAAGGTAGATAGAAGAACACATAGGTATAACACTACATGACATTGAGACTAAAGGCACCTTGAAGGAGAGAACTTCACTATCCAAACAAGTGGAAGCAGAGATAAACAGATGGGACTATATTAAGCTGAGAAGCTTTTTCACCTCAAAAGAAATAGTGACTAATATACATAGGCCACCCACAGAAAGAGAGAAACTATTCACCAAATACCCATCAGATAAGGGCTAATATAAAAAATGTACAAGGTACTGACAGAACTCAACAATAAAAAACATTAACCCCATCAAAAATGGAAAAAAAGAAATGACCAGACACTTTCTTAAGAAATACAAATGGCCAAAGGCATATGAAAAAATGCTCCACATCACTAGTCATCAGGGTGATGTAAATCAAAACAACATTAAGGTACTATATCATGCCACAGAGACTGGCACACATCACAAATAAAGAGCAATCAGTTCTGGTGGAGATGTTGGTGGAAAGGAACTCCTATGCACTGCTGGTGGGAATGCTCTCTATTTCAGCCTTTATGGAAAGCAATAAGAAGATTCCTTGAAAATACTGGAAATTGAGCTACCTACCATATGATCCAGCTACACCACTTTTAGGACTATTCCCCAAGGAAACAAAAACTCAACACAGAACAGCCTTCTGCACATCTATATTCATTTCAGCAGTATTTACAATGGCCAGAATCTGGGAACAACCCAGGTGCCCAACAATAGATGAATGGCAAAAGAAACAGTGATACATATACACAATGTAATATATGTAGCTGTCAGAAAAAATGAAGTCATAAAATTTTCTTATATATGAATGGACATGTAAACTATTACGCTGATTGAAATTAGTCAGAGAGAGAGATAGACACAGAATAGTCTCACTCCTCTGTGGCATTTAAGAAAAATAAAAGACTTTATTGTAATAATAACCAGAGACAATAGAAATGAGGGCTGGAAGGATCAACCACAATATGAAGCTTACACAAAGAGTGGTGAGTTCAGTTAGAGAAATAACTACACCAACAACTATCATGACAAAGTAGGGAGTGAGAGAAATATAATGCCTGTTTCAAATATAGGCAGGGGAATATATTCAAATATAGGTGGGGAAGGAGGGAGACAGGGAGGCATTGCTGATGAGAATGTTGCACTGGCGAATGATGGTGTTCTTTTTAAAAACTGAAACCCAACTACAAACATGTTTGTAATCATGGTGCTTAAATAAAAAAGGACAACAGAAATCTTTTCTTTAGAATAAAATCTAAAAATCAACTTAAGAAATATAACCTATTTTTTAATGCATCTGTAGGTGTCACTGTTGAGATATACTACTGAAATAGTCTTTAAGCACATTTAAATTTGAATCAGAGATTCCAGGATGAATTTTATATAAGTCTTTTGACTAACACTTGTAATTTTTAATTTTTTGAGCATACTTAAATCTGATTTCCTGGCACAATTAAAGCAACAAATATTGAATGTTCTATCCTTTGGGGGTAAAGAAATTCTTTAGTCAAGAAAGGTGACATATAGCTACAGAATAGAATAACATATTAGAATCTTTTCCTAAAATTTGGGTCCAGATATCTAGATCAGTAGCTTTGAGAAGTTAATACTTTCATGCTGTTTTTCTCTCACATCCAACTGTCCACATGTATCAGCTAGAACCTCTTGATCACAGTTCCTTCGACACCTGCTACAAAGTAGACTTTATCTCCAGATGACTTGTTTTCTCTCTCAGGAATTGGAGGAGGAAACCAAAACACCTAATATTTTTAATAAAAAAATATTTGTAAGTTAGAATAAAGATACATTCCAGCTATGACTGACTTTAAAAATTCTCTTACTTTTCTCATTTTTAAAGTAATTTTAGAATTTTTAAGTATCTCTTGGTTGTATTAAACCTCTGACACTGTAAATGGGTGATATTTTATACATTAGAGACATGCTTCTTATTTTCTGTTTTGTCAAATTTCTGTTCAAACCCATATTTGAATCATTTGAATGAACAAATAGATTTTATTTTGTGTACTTTTTAGTTTTAGAAAAATAAATGATATACAGAAACATCAGGAACAATCTTCACAAACCTTGACAACAGCTTTTAAAGATGCAAGGTGAGTGTACTGTAAGAGAGAAAGTTAAGTAATTAGCTTGTATGGAATATAGAGGAGATGCCAAATTTGTGTTCAGATCTGAATGCCTTTTGAGGAAAAACTATTTTGTGTCAAATTAAGTGGATTACTTGTGAGTACAGGGCGGAGAAGTAGAAGGATCATGATGGTCTATGTGAGATGGATGATTTATTATTTAGGAGGGACACAACCACACAACCCAAGTATGGCAGAGGCAGAAAAAGTTAAGATGTGATTCAAATATGAAGAGAGTGAGGCAGGCAAGTCAATCCTTCCATGACACACCTTCCAAAGGTTGTCCTTTACTGTGTTTCAACAAGTTATATTACCTCATCATAGAAAAATAAAAAACCAAGAGGGTTAGCAAAAACCAAGAGTGTTAGCAAGGTTTTCAGGTACATTAGTGGTATAGTTACATGTATATAAACACCTACATTTAAAATATGCTTACATACCTACTTATATATGTATACATAGTCAATCTGCAGAGTTGACAACACTAAAAGCAGGACATCCAAACTTCACAACAAACATAAAAAAGTGTCCATAAAAATAGCAGGCTGCGAGGTGGGTAGAAAACCTGGGGATACTCATGAAAGAAAGTTGAGATGAAAGAGATGGTATTGGAACATAGTATGCACAAGCTCAACTATTAATAACTTTGTAAATAGTGTCTCAATTAAAACAAATAAATTGATCTTTGGGTTTATTAAACCCTAAATACTATTGTTATTCCTGCATGTTTCTTTTCTCCAACAAATTTAACTACTTATTTTAATTTTTATAGAAGTGTTTAGAATAGTTTTTATGTACTGGCACATCACAAAGAACAAGAATAATCGGTGTTGGAGGGAATGTGGAGAGAAAGGAATTCTCATTCACTGCCGGTGGGAATGCTGTCTAGTCCAGCCATATGGAAAACAACAAGGAGATTCCTCAAAAAACTGGAAATTGAGCTCCCATATGATCCAGCTATACCATTCCTAGGGATATACCCTAGAAACACAAAAATACAATTCAAAAATCCCTTCCTCACACCAATATTTATTGCACCGCTATTTACAATAGCCAGACTCTGGAAACAACCAAGATGCCCTTCAACAGGTGAATGGCTAAAGAAACTGTGGTACATATACACAATGGAATATTATGAAGCCGTCAGGACAGATGAAGTCACAAAATTTTTCTATACGTGGATGTACATGGAATCTATTATGCTGAGTAAAATAAGTCAAAGGGAGAGAGATAGACATAGAATAGTATCACTCATCTATGGGTTTTAAGAAAAGATAAAAGACATTTTTGTAATAATTCTCAGAGACAATAGTGATGAGGGCTGGAAGGTCCAGCTCATGATATGAAGCTCACCACAAAGAGTGGTGAATGCAGTTAGAGAAATAACTACACCGAAAACTATAACAATGCGAATGAATGAGAGAAGTAGTAAGCTTATTTCAAATACAAGTGGGGGGGGTTAGGGAGGTGGGAGATTTGGGGATTGGTGATGGAAATGTTGCACTGGTGAAGGCGGTATTCTTTTGTTTTTCTTTTTTTTGGGGGGGGGGTCACACCTCGCAGCGCTCAGGGGTTATTTCTGGCTCTACATTCAGAAATTGCCCCATGGCAGGCATGGGGGACCATATGGGATGCCGGGATTCGAACCACTGTCCTTCTGCATGCAAGGCAAATGCCTTACCTCCATGCTATCTCTCCGGTCCCAAAGGCAGGTATTCTTTATTTGACTGAAACCCAACTACAATCATGTTTGTAATCAAATTATATAAATAAGATATTAAAAAGAAAGATTTCTCTTGTAAATAAAAATGAGAGTAGTTTTATGTTAGAGTTGATATTTATCATTGAATTTATTTTAGGTTGTAGTGGACCAAGTACATTTTGTTGTTTGCAGATGAGAAGGATAGATTGAAGAATAGTGTGACAAATTATTCTCTATCTTACAAGGTTAATTAATATACTTCTATTATAAGTGGGGGCAAGATTTTTTTTACCTTGCACTGAATATTAACCAGTCTTGTAAATTAAATAAATATAATCGTTTAGATTGTTTTTGCTGTATGTAAGACAAATTGTAAATAATATACTATTATTGATTTTTTCTTTCTAACTGCTGAGAAGTAGGTAATATCATCATCCCAGATTTATAGCTATGTAAATAAGGTACGGTGGGTTAGAAAACTTGTCCAAAGTCATACAAGTAATAAGTTGAATAGGTGGTGGAGATGCAATGAGAAAGGAATCTTTTGTCACTGTTGAAATGTCATTTGGTTCAACTTCTATGAAAAATTGTATAGAGATTTCTAACAAATATTTTCTTGGAAAAATCTAATTTCCACATAACTTAATAATACCTTTTCTTAACATCTACCTCCCAAAACAAACACACATGCACACACAACCTAGTTCAAATAGCTACATGTACACCTAATTTATTGCAGCATTTTGTCCAATAGCCAGGAGATGAAAGGAATTTTAAGGTAAAAAAATGGATCAATGGCTCAAGTTGTGTTATATATTTACAATGAAATCTTTTTTAGTTTTAAGAAAAGATGAAATTCTGCAGTTTGCTACCAGTTAAATGAAATTACAGGGGTTTCAGGCTATGCATAATAAGATACAAGGCTAAGGAAAACTACTGGTGGTCATACCACCTATATAATACAAGAAATCAAAATGAGAGATGGAACAGTATTGAGGAATGACAAACACTGGACATTGAATTCAATTATTGAAAAGCGGGACGGGGTGTTATGAAAGAAGAACCTGATTAGAAATGATGAGGGGACAGAAAAATAAGGTTATGTGCATTTTGGTCATGGTGGGAAAATTTTGTAGCTACTTAAATTATAATAAATAGAATAATTTTTAGCAATAACTGAATAATCTGGGTATTCTAGTGAGGTTATTATTAACTAGTAATAGTTGATAGCTTTTTACTTTAATTTAACTTCATAATAAGTTACTTTTACTAATTTTTATGAGGCTAGGGAATAAGATAAAGCATTCATTTGCATGGTTATTTGGAAGAGCTGCCATGGGAAACTCATGGCAAGAGAAAGTGAGGACAGAGGAACTTACATATCCTCTGAGACATTCAAGAAGACTTGTTGGATGGTGAGTCACTTTTCTATAAAATGTCTAAAACAAGAAGCTCTTAGAAGAAACATTTTTTTTTATTTGGTTTTTGGGTCACACCCGGCAGCGCTCAGGGGTTACTCCTGGCTCTGTGCTCAGAAATTGCTCCTGGCAGGCTCAGGGGACCATATGGGAGGCCAGGATTGAAACCAACATCCTTCTGCACTCAAGGCAAATGCCTTGCCTCCATGCTATCTCTCTGGCCCCTGGAAGAAATATTTTTAAATTATTTTTATAAAGAAGTTATATTATAAGTATCTACTAGGAGTAATCTCAACTGGATATATCAGACTCAAGAAGCTCAAGAATACATTTAGTAAACTATGAACATTGAGATTTTATTTCATTTTTTTTTTGAGCAACAACAGTATCTTTGGGGCTATATAGTTACAAAAAGTCATCTTTACTCCCCTAAGGGTTTACAAAGGAAACAGTTTCATTTGAAATATTTCACCAGCTCCAAACATGTGAGTGTTGCATACTATTTATACCCCTCTGTTCTTTATTTTAAATGAGTGCAAACTCTCAGGATAGTTGATACTTCAATATCAGCTACGTTGATTTTGCTTAAGTTTTTGGTCATAAGGAAATGTAGGATATGCCTAAAATATTTTTTAATTTAATTTAATTTAATGTTATTGAAACCATTGTGATTTACAAAGTCCTTTGTAATTGGGCTTCAGACATACAATAAATCAGGGACAATCTTATACAGGGTCAACCCAGTGTTGACCTCCCACCAGTATTCCCCAAGTGTATCCCATATTATCCCCCTACCCCAGGCCTGCCAATATAACCAGCCCATTTTTAAGTTTAGATTTTCTTTTCAGCTGTTATGCCTCAGAAACGATAGACCACAACATTTGCCTGTGTGATAGTCAGTTGTTCCATTAGCTTTCCCTGTTAAACTGAAATGTCAGATCAAGACTGAAGACATGGGAAATAATGCTAGAGAAATCCATTTACCTGTACATTTGCCACCTGCAGGCCTTGCCACATTATGTGAGCACAGTAGGTGAGCTAAAATTTCCTGGCATTTCCAGAGAGTCTGATAAGGACAAGCAGATGTTTTGTAATGGAGGAAGGAGCAAGTATAGTGAAGCATCCTATATATCCAGGCTGGAGATAGGAACCAGGCTCATCACGTTATATTTTATGTCATTTAAACTTTGCATTGATTCTGGAGAATAGGTTCAATTTTGAAGTTAAAATAATCTGAGATCAAATAGGTTAGGGGCCGGGCGGTGGCGCTGGAGGTAAGGTGCCTGCCTTACCTGCGCTAGCCTAGGAGACGGACCGCGGTTCGATCCCCCGGCGTCCCATATGGTCCCCCAAGCCAGGAGCGACTTCTGAGCGCATAGCCAGGAGTAACCCCTGAGCGTTACCGGGTGTGGCCCAAAAACCAAAAAAAAAAAAAAAATAGGTTAAATTGCTGGAAAAGTGGGACTATGATTAGAAATATTATGTGTCTTTAAAATCAGACACTGTCTATTACAGATAAGCTATTCAGAATTAAATAACATACAACTTTTGCAAACTCTCTGCTTATTCTCATTAGTTATATAATTATATTAACTTCTTATTTTGAGAGGCACAATGTCAAAATTATTCTTCTAGTTTTTCCATATAGTTTTGTTAAACACTTGATGACTATCACATTATTATTTAATTTCATAGTTATTTAAATTCTTATTTTTATTAACTTTTAAGAAAAGGTTGGGAGACAGCAACAGTGGTTACTCCAGGTTTAGTCTCTTTTGCAAGAAGACCATAGAGAAACTATTTACAGGATACTGTGGCGAAAATTCCAGAACTGAGGCGAGACTTAAGCACTCTCTTTGCCCTTTCTACCTTCATGACAGAGACTAAAAAGAATTACATTATGAAGGGAAGATGAGAGGATTCACTTAGCATTGTTCCTTCTTCAAGAAAACACAGTGCCACACCACCGGACTCTTATGAGCTCATGGTTATTTAGTAGGAAAAAAGTCCAAGGTGGAAACCAGCTTGCATATTACTGTGAGTCTTCTAAGGAGCCTGCTTGGGTTTTGAATTATAAGGATTACCAGATAATCTATGCAGTTTAATAACTAAATGAGAATGAGAGGAATGAAAGTAGGGTTTATAACAACTGTGCAGATCTTGAAGATTTTAGGATTAAATTTCTGTGTAAATTAGGATTAAATTTCTGTAGTAAATCCTCGGAAAGGTGCCAGCTAGCAGCTCTGTTCACCTGAAAGCAAAGCTAGGACTAGGGAGGGGGGTAATGATGTAATCAACTCAAAGACCTCAATTGGCCATTTTGCCCTAATTAGATTTCTAGTCAATGGGTATAGTGATGAAAGATACTACTCTGTTTTCTTATCTGAGAGGAAAGCAAATTCACAGTTCTGTTCAATAGCAGAGCAAAACTATGAGTCCTGTTTAATGATGGAGCCTGCCAGAAGAACAGAATAGCCCTGGAACCCTTTCTGCAGCACCATTTGAGCAGGGAATCATGCCTGTGTCCTGACTACCAACTGAATTTAGCCTGTAAATCTGCATAGCCAGACAACCTGGAGATTGATTGACTTTGGAAACTAGCCTATGGCGCTAGTTGATTACTGAACATAGCTTGAGACCTTGTTTAGGTAATAAACCAGACTGTTAACCTCCCAATTTCAGAGCATAGCCTGTGGCTTTCCTTGACAAGGAAACTCTGAAAGTAACTTCAACAGAAAATAAAACAAAGCTTTGGGTCCTAATACTATTGCCCTAGGTGAAAGGACACCCTACTCAAATAGAAGTTCTAAACAGTAGCTTCAAAATTCAGCACACCCAGAAGCATAGTTCATCATGAAGTCCAGCCGATATTCCTTTTAAATATAAGCTTTCCCTATATATTTACCTAATCTACACTAACCTGCAACAACTCTTCTACCTCAGAGCATGGACAGTGGTACCACTCAACTAATGCTCTCAGCCAAAGGATGTTAGCAAATAACAGACTCAGGACCTCCAGCTAAGGTAATAAATAATAATCTTCTGATGTGATGTTGTAAATCTGTAAGATGGGACTGATTAAATAAGCATTAGAGTATATAAACAATAGCAAAGAATGCTATTAAAATTATAATGACTGACCCTAAAGAAATGTGGATTTTAAGGACTATTAGGGCCAAGATATTATAAAAGAAATTGGTTGATTTCATCTCAAGAGAAATAACAAGAAAAACCTAGATATTAGGAGGAACTTATAATTTGAATTGAGATTGAGGAACCCCTGATTTTTATAGGCTAATATAGTCAGTAATTAAGGCAAAGATTCACAATTTATGGGAAAGAAGGTGTGTGAGAGATATCTAGGAGAAACATGGGACACATATGATAGGGCAGCCAGCCCAAGCAGTGGTCGTGGAGAGAAGAAAGCAAAGAAATGCTCGTGGTCCAGGTAAAGTCTGTACGGAGGAGCTGAGCTGGGTTTTCCAACATGTTGCAACCTCAGAATGGAAATAACAGAGAAAACACTCTAAACTAGCATTTGTTAACAAGGGTAATAACGACCCTTGTAAGCTTCCAGGCTATTCCAAGGGATCCAGAGGTAAAATAGTTTATTTTTTAAACGTTTATTTAAGCACCATGATTACAAACCTGTTTGTAGTTGGGTTTCAGTCATAAACAGAATACACTTTAGCTAAGGCTAGTCAGAATGGCATAAGAGAGAAAGGCTCTGAGTAACTGATGGGAAGAAGACATAAGGGATGTCTCATCACAATGCAATTGGGAATCTGACAATGTGAGCCATTTTTGTTTCCAGGAAGAACCTGTTAATGTTCAATTGAAATACTGTGTGAGGAATTCAGTCTCATGTTAAGGTCAGTGTTTTTCTGAGTGAAAAACATCCCCTCAACAAAGCCCCATTTTAATTTGTCAAAACAACTTTCTCCTTTTCTCAACTCCTCAAACCAGGCTTCCTGAATCAGAAATTTTGAGCAAGGTAGAAAGAAGGGCCTAGATCTCTGCCACAGTAAGTCTTCTGGGTGATTCTAACATTTGCATTTGCGAACCCTGTTTATCCCATCTGCAGAGACACATTCAGAGACACATTGTTCTGTTACTGTTTTTTTTTAAAAAAACTTTTCTTATGTAAAGTTTTTCCACTCAGAAATTTTTACAATTTCCAAAATCGAATTTAAGTCTTTCTCCTTCATTCTGCTTTCCCTGATCACCCACTCCCCCCCCACCATAAAACTTCTTGTGATTCATAGCCTTGAATTTCTGTATTTTTTTCTTCTCTATGTGAATATTCTTTTCTCCTGGGCTATACTGCAAGCTTCTTGCTATTTGTGACACTTATTTGTAGTCCTCACAGCTTCTTGTATATAAGAAGTGCACAGTAAATGCCTTGTGGTGACTGATGGAATATTGAGCCTAAATATTTTATTTCTAACTATCCATCATTTTATGTGTCTATGTGCAACATAAAAGTAGAAGAATTCTTCTGGTAACAAAGGGGAAATCTGTTTTTATTTTGTTATATTGCTTCTTGTTCCAGAAAGGATTTAAGGAGCCTTAAAATGCATCAAAATAACATATATTAGAAATAAGAGGGGGAAACAAGGCAAAGCAAGGTTAGAGACACAAAATGGATCTACACAAAATAGGAATGAGACCAATATAAGAAAAGCTACTACATAGTATAGTATGTTCACTGCACATCAACCCCAAAATGTTGCTCTTAGCTTTCTTATCAGGAATTTGAAAAATAATGGATTTTAGGTTCTAAGCAAAAGTCAGTATAGATTTTCTTTTCATGAAATCACATAAACTCCAAAGTTTCTTTCTCTGTCTTTGAATTGGCCAAATAGTTGCAGAATAAAGAACAGTATTCTACATTTCTTGGTATCTGCATAACTAGATGATTGTACTCACAGTGCTAAATTGCAAATTGGTCATTATTGTATATTAAATTAACCAAGTATTCTACTTTACTTTTGAGATCTCTCCCAATCAAGACCAGTAACTGAGGGGGCTAGAGTGATAATACTGCAGGTAGAGTGCATGCTTTGCATGTAGCCGATCAGGGTTTACTCCCTAGCACATCATTATGGTTCCGAGTGTACCAGAATCTCTGAGTGCAGAGCCATGACTAAACTCTGAGCATCACTGTGTTTGTCCCAAGAAACCAAAGCAAACAATTAAAAAAAAGTATCTGAATAGAGGAGGAGGGTCTCAGTATTTGTAGAACTTTTGCAGAGCAAAGAGATATGACTTACATCCTCTTCCTTATTTCCATGATCAAGAAAAAGCATCCAGGGCCAGAGTAGTAGCACAGTGGTAGGGCATTTGCCTTGCACGTGGCTGATCCAGGACAGACATGGGTTCGTTCTCTTGACATCCCATATGGTCCCTCACTCCATGAGCAAATCCCGAGTGCAGAGCTATTATTAACCCGAGTGCTACTGGGTGTGGCCCAAAAAGGAAAAGAGAAAGAAAAAAAAAGAGCATCCATAGAAGGATTAGGTACCTCCATGATTTAGAACTACTTTTGACTTACATTAATAAAAATTAATTTGAAAATGAGACTTTATTCTAATGTTAAATTAATATAGAGAATGTTAAAATGAAATGAATTATTGGAAACTATAAAATTAATTCTATATAGGTTTTTTCATCTTTGCATTCTTACTATATAACTATTCATTACTGTTTTGTTTTGTTTTGTTTTTGGGCCTCACTCAGCAGTGCTTAGGGGTTACTCCTGACGATGTGCTCAGAAATCACTCCTGGTAGGCTCTGGGGACAATATGGGATGCCAGACACTGAACCTGGGTTGGTCTTATGCAAAGCAAATGCCCTATCTGCTGTGCTATCACTCTAGCCCACTATTCATTACTGTTTAACAGTTTTTTTTTTTAACTAAATCTTTTTCTCTCAGGGTGGGGCTCCACCAGAAATGCACTGGAGCAGTTGGACCTAACTGAGGCTCAGTGGTGGGTTCAATTTCCAACAGGTCTTTGGAGAACTTACAGCAGAGAGAGAGAGAGAGAGAAAAAGAGAGAGAGAGAGACAGAGACAGAGAGAGAAGAGGGACAGAGACAGAGACAGAAGATGGAGACAGACAGAGAGAGACAGACAGAGAGAGAAAAAGAGAAAAGAGAGAAGAGAAGAGAGAAAAAAGAGAGAGAAGAGAGAAAAGAGAAGAGAGAAGAGAGAGGAAGAAGAAAAGAGAGAGAAGAGAAGAAAGAGAAGAGAAGAGAGAGAGGCACAGGCTAGCAGTTTTCTTAGACCGTTAGTATATAAGGTATTTGGACATTGGTTATAGAACAATATTAATGTCCTAGTTACTCCAAGAGAATATACATTGCACTTAATCTCAATACTAGTTTTTTTTTCTGAATATGCTCTAGTAGTTTGTATAAAAGTACATATAGAACTGTGTACTGAACAAATTCCGGGGTAGGTTCTATTTTAAAATCCTAACATTTTCTACTATTATTTAAAGCTTTCTATTATTTTTTTACATATCACTGTTATTCTTCTGTATGAATATTCTAATTATATATTTTGTTTTGGCTTATTAAAGCCAAGAGAATCTGAATGACTTTCCTGCAGTCATACAGTTACTTTTGCCAACAACCAAAAAAAAATGATCTAGGACCCTTTTCTACAAATCACTAGTTTATTATATAGTCACTTCTCATTCATCCTAATTTTATTTCTCTTAAATTTGATTTATTGTTCTTTTGGAACCCAAGCAATCACAAGAATTAAGAGAATAGTTTTTGAATAGCAAAGAGGAGAAAGTATGTGGGAAGGAGATAAAAATAATTGTATGTAAGTATAAGTCATGTGAAGAACACAAAAAAGTATTTGAGATTAGAAATAATGAATTTTAGTAAAAGAGATTAGACAAGTCTTTTCTAAGGTGGTTTAAGTTCAGGATCAAAAGTTAAGAAAATTACTTACTTAAAGGATATAAACACTATTTCAAAAGGATATTGGGCACCACTATATTCAAAACAGCATTATTCACAATATCTCAAGCATAAAATAAATTTGAATTCCCATCAATGGGTAATTGAATTAAGAAACTGTGTAAATATACAGTGGAATAATACTCTGGCCATTAATAGTTTTGGGTTTGTTGAGAAGTGCAAAATGGATAAACTTGAGGTGATATAATGTAAATAAGGACATAAAACAATTATTGAACAATTTTTTTATTGAACTATTTCATTTACTAATGAAAACTAACTAGAAAAAAAAACAAAGTTAATTGCAGGACTCTGTGAAGTCAGATTGACAATTTGGCTGAGAAATGAGAGTAGCAGTAGTACTACTAGAATGTAGAACTACCAGAGCAACCTCTATTTATTGCATGATATTGGAAAATGATCTCTACTATAATAACAACTATACATGCCTTTCTAATCATAGGTTACAAATGAAAATGCAGGCTAAGGGAAGTTAAAGAAGTAGCTAAGACAATAGTGTTCACAAATGCTAGCGGTTTTATTAGTATAAAGAAGTTTGTTGTTCTCTTGGAATCCGGTGGAGTGTTTTCAGTATTTTCTACTTTCCACATCTTCTTGAGTGATGGAAATATATTTCCATATGATTTTTCTTCCTTGGCAAGATTTTTTTCTTCCTTGGCTGGCATTTTTGTTTCTCAATTCATAAAGTGAGAAAAACATTAGATATACGTGTGTGAGTTCTTTTACAAGCAGAGAATTTCAAAATTTAATAAGTGTCTCTTAGAATTAGTCTAGGAAGTAATTAACACCAGGGTACAGAGGGCAACCTTAGCCTCCACGTCTGGCACAAAGAAAGTCATGGCTCATCATTAGCACATGATTAAGTAGTTTATCATGTGAAAGCAGTGTTTGTGGAGAGAAGAATTTAAAAAAATTTAAGGCCTTATTTTGTTCTATTTTTCCCCCCACCAGCATGGTGGAGCTAGTAAGATATTGTCTATGGGAACAAACATAGGAGGGAGGTCTTAGGACTCCAGAGAAGAAAATGGAGGAACAATAGGTATTAAAATTAAATGTATTTTTTAATTAAGGAAGGTTTTTTGGATAATTGTTGTAGGTAAAAGATAAAGAGCAGAAAGATGACATTATTTATTAAAGTTGAAGAAGTAGAAATACAGGGATAGAGTTTACTTTAGTTTTATTCCAAATTCAAGCTATTATATTTTCAATTAATTCATAAGACTTATCAAAACCTGAGAATGACCAGATCACCATCAAAATGGATAGCTTGCAGAAAGCAAAAAAACGAACTCAGACTCTCATCTAACACCATGCCCAAAGGTCAAATCGAAATAGATTAAAGATCTTAATATCAGGCCTGAAACCATAAGGTATATAGGTAAAACACTCCATCACATTGAGACTAAAGGCATCTTCAAGGAGGAAACAGCACTCTTCAAAGAAATGGAAGCAGAGATAAACTGATGGGAATATATTAAGCTGAGAAGCTTTTGCACCTCAAAGGAAACAGTGCCCAGGATACAAGAGCCACCCACTGAGTGGGAGAAACTATTCACCCAATTCCCATTAGTTAAGGGGCTAATATTGAAAATATACAAGGTACTGACAGAATTCATTGCTGGTGGGAATGCCATTTACTCCAGCCTTTATGGAAAAACAATGGAGATTTCTCAAAAAACTGGAAATTGAGCACCCATATTATCAAGCTATACCACCCTTAGGGATATATCCTAGGAACACAAAACTACAATATAAAAATTCCCAAATAAAAAAAAAAAAATCCTTCCTCGCATCTATATTTCTTAGAGCACTATTAAAATAGCCAGAGTCTGGATACAACCAAGATGCCCTTCAACAGATGAATGGCTAAAGAAACTCTGGTACATATACACAATGGAATATTATGAAGCCATCAGGAGAAATGATGTTATGAGATTTTCCTATACATGGGTGTACATGGATTCTATTATGCTGAGTGAAATAAGTCATAGGGAGAAAGACACAGAATAGTCTCACTAATCTATGATTGTTGTTTTGTTTTTTGTTTTGTTTTTTTGTTTGTATATTTGTTTTTGTTTTTGTGCCACACCCAGTGATGCTCAGGGGTTACTCCTGGTTCTGCATTCAAAATTGGTACAAGCTCAAGGGACTATATAGGATGCCTGGGATCAAACTGTGGACTGTCCTAGGTCAGCTGTGTGCAAGGCAAATGTCCTACCACTGTGCCACTGCTCTGAAACCTCATCTATGGATTTTAAAAAAAATTAAGGATATTATTGTAATAATGCCCAGAGACAATAGAGATGAGGGCCAGAAGGACTGGCTCACAATGTAGTAGTGAGTAAAGTTAAGGAAATTAACTAAGCAGTTAAGGAAATAACTACACTAACAACTGTCATGACTATCTTAATGAGTGAGAGAAGTAAAATGCCTGTCTTGAATGCAGGCAGGAGTTGGGAAGGAGGGAGGGGCCATTGGTGGTAGGAATGTTGCACTGGTGAAGGGGGGTGCTCAGTTTATAACTGAAACCCAACTACAATCATGCTTGTAATCATGGTGCTTAAATAAAGATTTTATATTAAAAAAGAAAAGAAAAAGAGATAGCGAGTCAGAGTAGAAGCAGGTTTGCAGAATGGAGTTGCTATAGATTTTCTCCTTCTATTTTACCCAGTTTGCTATTCTTACAGGCATCTTTCTAAGAGTAGAGTCATTTCCTTCCTATGAAACTTTATGTCACTCTTAGAATATGCACCATGGAGGCCCTGTGTTAAAGTATAAGCAAATTTGTCTGCCCTGAAATCCCTCTGCTGGAGAACAACTTCTGGAAAGCACATAGAAATAAAAAAAATCTTGAGAAGCTTCAGTTGTTCCAGTATCCAGATATTTGAGGATTTCTAGACACTTGGGAGCTTTCTGTTGCCAATTCAAAGTCTTACTTAAACTGCCTTCTCTATATAAAGTAGATGGGATAATCATTCTTGATTAATCCTTTATTTTCAGATTTATAAAGAAAATAAAATATCATGAGTTAAGCCACTAAATTATGGGATAATTTATTACACATGCTGCAATAATTGGTGAAGTAATTTGTATTTCTGAACTAAAGTCTATGATTAATAATTCCTACATGGATGTTCATTTTATGCAAACTCAAACACAAGATCTTTTTAAAATTTTCATATTAGTCATTATAATATACTTTTAAAAATATAATACATACAACATATCAACACCATACTCCCACTCTGCTAATGTCTTCAGGTTTCCACTAATCTCCCAAACTCATTCAACACCACTCTCCTTCCATCCATGCACACATATGCTGCTTTGGTAAGCTTAGGTTTATAGACAAGTCCTTAGATTCTGTTTCTTTTGGCCATTTGATATTCCCTTCTTATAATTTTTTGTATTCCACATATGAGAAAGGTCATTTAGGATATTTCTATGTCCACATTTTTTGATACATTTATAAATAACATTTGGAAGTGGTTTTCTTCACGAGATTCCCAGGAGTATTATATTTGCTTATGTAGTTTTTAGGTTTGCAATTGCAATGCTATCACTATTAGCACCAGGTAAGGCATTCCAAGAGCAAATTCAGAAGTAAGATAAGTTTAAGCTGACACACTCAGGGCAAACATGTCAGAGCAGTTAATATTTAAGCTAAATTCTGAGAACTTCTGTTTGGCATCCCACTTAAGAGGCTGGTTTTGACAAGGTCATAGGTAGCATGCTTATAGTTAGTTTGAGAGGTCTGACTAATTTGACCAGAGTGAAGGATCCCTATTTGGGGAGAGGTAACAGAAAGATTTTGAGTTAGATTTTTAGTTGGACATTTTTAGTTGGAGAGGATTTTAAAGTTTGATTGAGAATTAGATTTAGGAGATGAACTGCTAAATGGTTTCAAGAAATACTAGTTTTATTAAAGACTTTCATTAACTTATTCAACAAACATTCTATAATCTTATAATACCCCTAGGATTTGTTCTGGGATCATAAGATATCACATTGTGGGCCATAGCGATAGCACAGTGGTAGGGCATTTGCTTTGCATGCGGCTGATCCAGGGCACACTTGGTTTGATCCCCAGCATCCCAAATGGTCCCCTTAGCCAGGATGATTTCTGAGCGCATAGCCAAGAGTAACTGGGTGTGGCCCAAAACCAAACCAAAACAAACAACAAAAATAAGTTATATTTCTAAACAATAAATGAGCAGGAAGGGCTAAGTCTAAAATGATGACAATTTCTCTGCTTAGGTTCCATAAATCACTGTTTAGTCTTCCACATTCTTGCTACTAAATGAAGACTTCTTCCTCTGGTTCACCAAATATCTCCTTTTCTACTGATTTTAAACAGATGTCATAACCAAAAATGTTTTTTTTTTTCTTACAGGCATTTTTCTTTTGACCACACTCTAACAGTGCTAAGGGTTTACTTCTGTCTTGTGTTCAAGGATGACTCCTATGTTGTGCTAAAGTAGCATGTGTGGTGCTGAGGATCAAACCTGGCTAACTGCATGCTGCCCACTATTCTATCTCTCTAGCACTATTGCTCTTTTTCTGAAATAAATGTTGTTTTAATATAATTATCAAAATTTCTTCTTTTACTTGCAAATATTTTTGGAGGTTGCTTACATGTTATCTTATTTGGAGTCCTATTCATAGCCTCATGCCATCTAACACATCATGTAATTTAATTGTTCCATACCAAGGTTCATAGTTTTGTCAATTCTTAGGACTTTTAAAATTAGGACAATTAAACCACATAGTAAATAAAATGATAAGTGGAGCTTGGTTAACCTTACATGTCTCCCTATAACTTCACCTAAACCCTAGAAATGTAACATGAGGGCAGGCAGGAGGAATTAGGTAAATATAATTTGGTTAAGTTAAAAGTTTCTGTATGTCAACATTCAATGACTGCAAAAGAGGAGATGTGTGTATGTGTGTGTCTGTGTGTGTGCACAAAATCTTTTTATTTATTGGTTTGTTAAATGATGTTGAAGAATGTCCCTGCTTTAGGGACAGAATCAAATACTTTTAAAAAAAAACAATTTTTATTCTCTCTTTTATCCCTTTCACACATTTTTATTGACCACAGTTAACCTTCAATGTTTCCTCCAATTTCATAGCTATATTTTACTCCTAAATATATACCAAGAAATGATCTAAAAGACGACATTTCATGTGTTGTATGGTCATTATACCTCTGTAAAGGTAAAAGCAAAAGTTTTAAGATGATCTGAAGCCCAAATGAAAACGGAAATTTATTGAAATGGACTTTTAGTTTCTTCTTTTAAGAAAAAGTGAGCAAGAATGATTGTCTCCTCACCTCCTCTTCCCACTCACACCCCTATCTTTCTCCAGAAGGCTGCAATATGTCCTAGCCTGAAGGAATGGTTATTTTTGCCAGCAACATATTGCTTGTCTGTATTTCTTACCCGCAAACCAAATCCTAAACCATTAGCAGATTACCAGGGGTGTTGCAGACTTGTCACCCCCAACTGTGAGATCATACTTTTTTTTTTATTTAGAGTCAAATCATAGGAAGAATCCAAAAGGATTATATTGTCAGAGTAGCAGGAGGGAAGCAAACCAATGTCTTATTAAACAGTCTCTGTGGAGCCTCCAGGTGCAGGCTGATTTCTCTGTTTGGGGATGAAAATAAAATCTCTGACATTTTCTACAGTGCCCCAGAGACCTGTTGCTCTGTTCTCTGTATACGCTCTCAACCTGCGTAGACATTACTGATATGTCTGTAGTTGATGAATAGTTGCGACCTTTTCGATTGTTTAGAGATCTATAGTGTAGTCTAGAGAAAAGTTTTTTCAAGTAGGTAACCCAAGCCAATGTATTTGAAGTCAGGTACTTCTTTCAACTTGAGAGACTGACTGGGCTCAGGTTGTCCCATTATACTGGGTGTCATAACAACCACAGAACTGTTTCTTCAAGGAATTGGTTATGAGGGGGAGATCACGCTAAGCATGTTACCAATTATTCCTCTAGTGATATGAGTATTCTCAACCTTGTGCTTCCTACAAAAATTCCTTTTCTTAACTTATGTCTTTTGATTTTTTCTTTCATGATCCAGATAAAAGCCAATTTCTTTCAGAAGACAGTGGTTTCTGCTTTACAGCTTGTAAGACTAAATGATTATTTTTATCAATGATAGGTGATGCTGAATTCTGACCAGAAAGAAATGTGGAAAGTATTTGAGGTAAACTTCTTTATTTTCATAAATTAGAATAGAAAGATAGATAAAATACTATACTGAAAATGGCACAAAGGACTAGGATTCATTATAAGTAAAGCATTCTCAAAGATCAGCAACAGCGACAGAAAACAGCAGTATGAAAAAAAATGAGGAAAGGAGCTGAAAAGATACTACCTCAAAAATGGAGCCACAGACATACCAAAAATATGTACCATCATTGACCATAAGGGTAATGAAAATCAAATTGATATTGAGCTGTTATATCTCCCAGCTAGAAAAGTTTACATTAAAAAAAATTCAGAAACAATAGTGCTGTAGAGAATTCATGTGGTAGAAAAGAGACTCTCATTTAATCCTGGTGAGAAGGTTACTTGTTTTAGCCTATCTAGAAAATGGTTTGGGGACTGGTCAAAAATTAGGCTTAGAGCTACCAAATTATTCAGCAAATTTATTCCTGTACATCTAAATCAAGAACATACTAGTGTTAATTTGAAAAATACAGACACCTGTGTTTATTTCAGCATTATTTATAGAAGCCAAGATTTGAGAACAAGTTGGTGTCCAACAACAGATGAGTAGATAAAAAAGTTGTGGTATATATTCTTGGAATATAACATAATATTCAGCTATAAGAGAAGATGAAATATTGGTAGTGTACCACAAATGACAGTAACAAAATATATATGAATCATTTAAGTTTAATTTCTCTTGTATTTCAAAAACTATAATTGAAGAAACAATGAGGGAAAAAGATGATTATAACTGAGATGTGAGAAATAATAGCTACTCAGATAAGAAAACCCTATATTAATTAAAAACCAGATTATGATAAAATAAACAAATGGAGGGATTGTTTTCTTGAGATTTTTGTGGGGAGCAGGAAAAATTCACATGGAAACCATAGAGAGTTGATTAAAGTATGTAGGAGTGTTGAAATCAGACAGCTTGATTCAAGTCTCTATTCTGCCATTAGACATGTGTTTGACATTAGGTGTTTCAATTAACTTCTTTGTCCCAGTTTTTGCAGACACAGTAAGAGGCTGTGAAAATCCAGAAGAAAGGAAGAGAGCTGAATGAAGTCAAGGAGAATAAGAATATTACTGGAAATCAAGATATGGTAGAAAGGATGACAAGCTGGGCTCACACTCTGGCCACTATAAGACAGAATGATGAGTAGCATTGTGTAAAAAGATACATATATTATAATATAATTTATAACATAATATAATATATTTATATATTTTATTATATATAATAAAATCCTATGTATTGGTTTTGGGAGACACACATTGTGATGATCAGGGAATGTGTATTGATGTACTTGGGGGACCATATGTGGCTCCAGGGGTCAAAATGCAGTTTGCTATATACAAGGTAAGAACCTTACTTGCTCTTCTATCTCTCTAGCTCTATAAATAATATTTTAATGAGGGTTGGTTACAAGGTCTGATGTCTAGATGACTTAGTGAACAAGTCATCTAGACATCAATAAGAATTATGCTTATTATTGCTATTAATGTTTTCATGTATAGAGTGGTCAAAGAAAGAGAAACAGGCAACAAAAGAAACAGATATAATGATATAGTGAGAAATAATGATTGAGAAGAAAATGAGGAATTGATTTTATGCCTTTGCTGCGTGAAATCATGCTCAAGGCCGCTCTGAAAACAAGAAATATATCCCCTTTGCAACTGCCTGTATTGAAAGGTCATTTTTGCTACAATTTACCACAAAGCATTACCTATCTTACTCAAAATTTAAAAGTACAGTTAATCTCAAACATTTCCATTTTTTTCTCATTGCCAATGGGTAAAAACTTAACTTACAGCTTTGTAATATAAAGTGTGATATTTAATTTCACAGCAAATGGATTTTATATTTCCATATAGTATCTAGTTTTTATGACGTTTTTCTAGTAAAGATATAAAATCATGTTGAGACTTCTTTCCTAAAGTTATAAAACATGCTTCTTAAATCCACGAACATGTGCAATTGATTATGTTACAAGATGGCATCTTTTGTCTTTGTACAAAATTGTGTGGTAAACAATATTCCAATAAACCAATTTTTATTGAACGTAGCTATTTCCTTTTTGCAAATGCTATCGATGTCTTTGAGAAATGTTTCATACTAAAATTAGTACAAAAGTAAAGCTGCTAGACAAAACTCTTGTACAAAGGACAAAGTATAATAAAAATAGTCTGCCTTTGTTCTTACCTTTGGAGTTTTCAAATGCTGCTACATATTATATTTTATTTGATTCCCAGTAAACCTTGTGATATAGGTGGGGTTAATTTCATTCTTTTATAATCTGAGTTTTATTCTTCAAATGACTTCTATTAAATTACATTGCTTGTGTGGAAGGAGATATGAATTCCAATCCATATTATTAGTTTCAACTTTTTTTGATACATAATTTATATTGAGGTATTACAAAAATTATTTTATTTTATTATCAATAGTAAGTATAATATTTTTGAATTTGATTGATATGGTATAGATAATATTAAGGCAAAATATTAAATTACCCCTTCTCTACTCTGTCAGTAACAGAGTCTCTACAGTGTTATTTCATTTTAGTTCAATTCAGCTTTCTGTAGAAAAGTCACTAACATGTCAGAATATTTGGGTGAGCAATTGGCCTTTTGATATTTCCTGCTGCCCAGGTGCAGATAGAAAGTAAGAGGAGTTTTCTGAAGTAAAATCAGTTTTATTCAGAAATTCTGAGGAAGGTGAGAGAGAAAGAAATAGTCAGTCAGTGAATGAATGAATGAATGAATGAATGAGAGAGAATAAAATGTTCAAGAGAAAACACAGGCTTCTCCAAAGGTGATGAGTACTCCATTACATCTCAGTATGAAACTAGGAAGTACACATCTTAAGAAGGAATGTGGGTGACAAGCATAGTATGAGAGTACCATCTACATGGACTGGTGGCACACATGTGCAAAGCAACAACATATCGGCCCAGGGAGGATATGTGATTTCAGAGGATTTTTCTGCTTGTACAAATTACAAGTCTAAAATAGGGCAAATTATTTTCTCTCCATTATTATCAAATTTTTGTTTGGGGTTGTAATCGCAATACTTAGGGTTTACTCTTGTCTCTGCACTAGGGATTACTTTTTGCAGGGTACAGATGTGATGCTGGAGATAACCCCAAGTCAGCAAGAGCTCTACCTGCCGTACTATCTATCTACTCCTATTAGCATTTTAACCAAGCCTATTCTCATTAAATTTAAGGACAGGTTAAAAATGTTTATTAGTCTGATAATGATCTCTGGTTCTTCTAAATTCTAAGAACAAAAGCATAGTTTATTTACAAAGAAACTATGTAAAGTCACACAATATTACAATATAAAAATACTAATTGTATTCTTTATTTCACACACAATTTATTCTCATAGAAAAGAACCCCCAACACCACTCTTTACAGCACATATCATCTTACTTAAAAAACATATCTTCAATATAATACTTTCTCAGCCATTGTATATAAACATTATGCCTGTCTGAATGAGACATAATATCTGTACAGACCCATACTTTAAGCATGTTTTCTATGAAACTCCTAATGCTCACTTATCAGTGAGAGTTCCATCTGCTAACATTGGACTACAATTCTAAGGCTATGTGTTCCAGTAATTCCCAAACCAGTATTATAATCAGCCTCATGAATATTTTCAATGACTAATAGAAACATCAGAAATGCTGCTCCTGCTTCTCTAACCCACACACATGGCTTTTAATTTCCATGTCTGTGAAATTGTCCTCTATAAGTTTCTGACACATGTTAATGCATTTCATGCAGCTAATTTTCTATCTTGCAAGCACACATCTTACTTTACCCTGCTAATCTAGAGAAAGCTATTATCAGACAAAGAAGAAATACAGATGGGCAAATGGCACATAAAAATGCTCCACATTACTAATCATCAGGGAGATGCAAATCAAAACAACAATCAGATACCATCTCACACCACAGAGACTGACACACATCACAAAAAAAAAAAAAAAAAAAAAAAAAAACAAGAACAATTGGTGCTTTGGGGATATGGGGAGAAAGGAAGTCTCATTCACTGCTGGTGAGAATGTCATCTAATCCAGCTGTTATAGAAAACAATATGGAGATACCTCAAAAAAACTGGAAATTGAGCTCCCATATGATCCAGCTATACCATTATAGGGATATACCCTAGGAACACAAAAGCACAATACAAAAAATGTCCTCTGCACAACTATGTTCATTGCAGCACTGTTATAATAACCAGAATCTGGAAACAACCCAGATGCCCAACAACAGAGGAGTGGCTAAAGAAACTCTGGTACATATACACAATAGAATACACTTCAGCTCTCAGGAACAATGATATCATGAAATTTTCTTATACATGGATGGATATGGAAACTATTATGCTGAGTGAAATGAATCAGAGAGACAGAACAGTCTCATTTAAATGTGGGATTTAAGAAAAATAAAAGATAGTATGGTAATAATACCCAGAGACAATAGAGATGAGGTTTGGAAGGACCAGCCCATAATATGAAGCTTACCACAAAGATTGGTAAGTGCAATTAGAGAAATAACTACATCAACAACTATCAAGACCGTGGTAGCGAGTGAGAGAAATAGAATGCATGTCTTGAAGACAGGCAGGGTTTGGGGGTACAGGGAGGGGGGCATTAGTGGTAGGAAGGTTATACTGATGAAGGGGGTGTACTTTTTATGACTGAAAGTCAACTACAAACATGTTTGTAATGGTGGTGGTGGTGCTTAAATAAAGATATTATGATTAAAAATAAAATAAAAAGTGTAAAATAAAGTGTGTCTTCTAATTTTTCACATTGAGATAAGTCCCTGTTCAGAAGTAAACAGAGGAGTTTGAAGCAAGCTTGGAAGAGAATGGAGAAAAAGATTCGCTTACTCTCTCTGTTGTGCACTAGAACACTAAACTATCACTGCTAAACTTTCATTCTATAACATAACCAGTACAAATTTATTGTTTTCTCAATACCAACATTTTTTCTGAACAATTCCTACTGAAGAATTTCAAGACATTTTACTTTTAATTATAGAAAGATTTATACATTTTATTTTATTTATTAATTTCATTGATCAATTTAACTATTGCTATAATTTAGGTAACATATTTATAGTATTTTTAATATTTATGGCTTTAATGTACATAGTTACTATACTACACCACTAACAAAGTACTCAAGACATTGACCTTTGTCCTTTTTTTTACTTTTAATCTACCTTTTATTCTCCCTCTGTCTTTCCCAGCTCTGGATAATTTTTATTCTTTAATGCTAAGCCAAGGGTCTATTATTATTGAATAGGTCAATTTTCTTGTTTTTTTTTTTAAATTAAGTTTCTGATTTGTAGACACTCTGATTCACAGAATTGTTTATAATACAGTCATTTTGAGCATTTATATTTTAACACCAATCTCACCACTCTTGTGACCATTTTACTAACCCTGAAAAGCCTGCCCTTTTTCAGGTACAAATAATTTATTTAATATTCTTTTTTACAACTAATGGTAATGGAATCATTAAAAAATAATTAAAAGCAAATTTGAGAAAATTGTCATATCTCACAATTGGTTATTAATCATTATCTGAAGGTTTACTAAATATTATATTGCTAGTTGAGCATTCTGTAGTTAGTTTTGTTTGCTGAGCTATGTGGCTTCTATGATAATGCCATGTCTAGTTTTGTGGGGGTTTTTTTTGTATTGGGAAGTCAGTACTAAAATTATGGGAGTGTTTCATTGTTGCTTATGTAGTACTTTGAGGATCTGTACAGCTGGGACTATGAGCTCATATGGCAATGGTGGTCAGCCATGGGCTTGGCTGCTAAAACTTTTGGAAGGCTAGAGGCTCTGTGGGAGGCAGTCCCTGGAAAGGTAAAACACAAAACCCAATTTTTTTGTTTTGTTTTTCTATATAAACCATACACTACATACAAGTGAAATTATATGACATTTGTCCTGTTTTGACTTCTTTTAGATATCACAATTCCAAAAGAGTCAAGTATGTATATTATATACACACATACATACAAAAGCAGAAGCAAACTAAAATTTATTATTGTAGTATAGCATTCTATTGTGCATATAGACCATACTTTATTTTTATTCATTTGTCATTTAACATTTGGGTTTATTTCTGTATCCTTATTAACTACTGAAATGAGCACAGTAAGTATGTAAGTGTGTATGTATGTATGTGTGTATGTATACATTGATTTTTCAGGTTACAAATGTTTATGTTAAATTTATATCTTCAAGGCATTGGGATATGAACAAATACTTGATAGTTCTGTTTTTGTTTTGGAGTCTATCCTAGAAATGCTCAGGGGATTATTACTGGCTTTACACTCAAAAATTATCCCTGATTTTGTATGGGAAACATATATGAGATGCTGGAGATTAAGCCCTGGTCAGGAGAGTGCAGAGAAAGTACCTTACCTACTTTACTATTTCTCCAGTCCAATGTTTTTTTTTATTTTAATTCATGGAGAATATTCCATGTGGCCTGGAGAAGAATGTATATTCAGTTTTTTGAAGGTCTTGTACATATCTATTCCAGTATTTTCCACTGTCATTTTGAACTTTCTTTTCCTTTCTGCAGTTCTATCTGACTATTCAATGATAAAAGGGGGATATTAAAGTCTCAAAGTTATATTGTGTTGTTATCAATATCCAAAGTTCTATTAAGTTCTTGGTAAAATTTGCTATCTCTTGGGGCTGGAGCTGTGGCACAAACTAAATATCTGAAGAACCAACAACAAAAGAACCCAAAAACTAGAAGAAGAAAAGAATAAACCAGAGCAGAAATCAATGATATATAAACAAAAAAAAAGTAATCCAAAGAATCAATGAAACCAGAAGTTGGTTTTAGAAATGAATAAACAAGATAAAGTAACCACTGGCGAGACTCACAAGAAACAAATAAAAATAAGTTGGATCAGAAATGAAAGGGGCAAAATAACACTAGAACTCAAGAAATTCATTATATAATGAGAGCTTACTATTAATAACTTTACTTCATTAAAATAGAGAACCTAGAAAATATGTACAGATTTCTGTAAACATAGAACATCCCAAAACTAAGTGATAAGGAGGAAATAGATAACAAAATCTAATGTTTCAGTCTATCAACAAGGGACCCTAAACCCTTTAACTACACTGCTACCTTCCTGTCAAGCCCCTGGGCCATAAAGTCACCAGTTCTGATGTGTATGAGAAGATATTTCAATATATATCTATATTCAGCCAGTGAGCAATAGCACTTTTATCTCTCAGAGAGTATACAGTTTCAAAACTCAGTCAACCCAACTGAGTAAGTAGTCAACAATTTCTTTGCATGCTCAAAAAACCTTGCATGGTTAGGAAAATAATCTGAAATGAAGATGTACTTATTATTTATCACCATTCAGTAGAAAGAATTCAACAGATCACTTCTCAAAATTGAAAACTTAAAACTCAGTCATTAATACCCACAAAATGCAAAGAACAACGAGGTAAACAAGAAGCTCAATAGCAGTTTCAGATAGGAAGAGAAATCAAGGCAAATCTGCTAATATATCAAACTGCTTAAACATGGTTGATGGACATGAAATCAATACTCAGGGGCTGGAGCAGTGGCACAGTGGTAGGGCATTTGCCTTGCATGTGGCTTACCTAGGACGGACCATGGTTTGATCCCCCAGAGTCCCATATGGTCTCCCCAGCCAGGAGTGATTTCTGAGCGTGTAGTCAAGAGTAACCCATGAGCATCACCGGGTGTGGCCCAAAAACTAACTAAATAAATAAACAAAATCAACACTCAATGCAATACAACAGAAATTAAGGAAGCACTAGCCAGTGAAATTAAGCAATCATTCTACGAGAAACTGAACCAACTCAAAGAATTTTATCAGAAGATGAAAGAATCTATAATAATTAAAGTCAAGGAGCTAAAAAAAATAGCATACTAAAATGCCATAGTAACAGTATTACAAAGGAGGAATACTGTATAGAGAAACTTGAAGACAAATTACAAGCCAGTATTGTAAAGGAATTGGAAAAAAAGGAAGGAGGCAAAAGGATGAAAGGAAATTTAAGTTATCTAATGAACAAAGAAATAGTCTCCAAATTATAGGAATACAGTAGGTGAGAAAAATAGAAAGGGGAAAAAGGGGAAAAACTAAACAGTGAGAGAGATAATAGCAAAGAAGTTTCTCACATTCAGGAAAGAGGAAGCTGTGCAAATTCAAAATATTATTATCTTCAAACAGTTATATATTGTAATATATAATATATGTATTATATTGAATAATATTCAAAATATTATCTTCTTAAAAAGTATATAAACATCATATTCAAAACATTACCTTCTTAAAAAGTATTTAAGCATCACACCAGATCTCCTATATAAAATAGTCAAGGCAAGAAGTATAGAATGACATATTCAAATTACTAAATGAAAGAAGTGTTGAACCTAGGTTCCGCTACCCAGGAAACTTCTCCTTTATGTGTGAGTGAGAGAGATAAAAAACGTTCTCAAACAAAAAAGAACGGGCAGCATTCACAATAACCACTCCAACTCTAAATGAACTACTGAAAGGCCACTATATAAACCAAATAATAAAGTGGCAAGCCTATACAGTAAAATAGCACATCTCTTTCCTTGAATGTCAATGTACTAAACTCTTCCATTAAAAGGCACAGAGTGGAGAGTTGGATCAGGAAACAAAGCCCATCAATTTGCTGCTTACAGAAAACATATCTAAAACTTCAGAATAGACAGGCTCAGTATAAAGGGATGCAAAACAATTAAACAAGCCACTGGGGAAAAAAGCTGGAACATCCATACTTATATCAGAACTAAATCATATTCAATCTTAAGAAAGTAATTAGAGACAAGGATGACACTATTTATCAGGGGAACAATAGACCAAGAAGTACTAACTCTAATCAACATAGATTCACCAAATATTCAGCCATCAAAGCTTATAAGGTTTTTGCTCACAAACCTAGAGAAACATGAATGTAAATATGATAGTAGTGGGGGATTTCAACACACCACTCTTATCACTGGATAGATGCATAAAGAAGAATGTCAGTAAGGACATAAGAACCTTAAAAGAAAGACTAGTAGATCAGGAACTAATGGATTTATATAGAGTCTTCCATTATTCAGAAGCTGAACACACACTCTCTAGTGCATACAGAAAATTTCCTAGGATAGATCACATTTTAAAAATCACAAGCATTTTATCAAACCACAATGCCACAGAGAAAAAGACTGATTATAAAAAAAAAATTGTGGAGAAAATCTTATACCTAAGGACTGAACAAAATGCTACTTAATAGCAGCTAGATCAAAGAAGGCAACAAGAAAATAATGAAAATATTTTTGATAATAATTATCATAGAAAAAAATTACCAAAATCTATAGGACACAGCAAAATCAGTAATTAGTAATTAGTGGGAAACTCATAGCAATACCGTCATACATCCTAATTTATGTATTGCTGGATCATCTGGAAGCTATTCTTATTTTTTTTGTTTGTATTTTTAAAAAAGTCTCTGTAATGTTTCCCATGAAGTTTTAATTAAATGACATGAGGATTTTGTCTTAAGAACTTATCTCTCCTTATTCCCAGCTCAGCCTCATTGCATTTGTAATTTTTAAGATTATATGTAAACTCCAAGAGTTCAAGATGTTTGTCATATTATCCATGTTTGCTATGGCTTGTTAGATCCAGTGCCTGGTGAGCCATGAACTTTCAAAATCTATTTTTGGTTTGAATAAGCAAGTTAATCTATATTGCATTGTAATTATTTTCTAGATTGGGTTTTATTTATATTTGCCTACTATCAACACCGCATAGTCTTCAATAAAGTTTAAAATTACAATAGAATGAATAAAAATGAGCTTTATGTGGTGAGCTTCAGCCCTCCTCTCTTTTGTCTCTTGAGAATTATTGCAAAGATGTCTTTTATTTTTCATTTTTTTTAAATTCATAGATGAGTGAGACTATTCTGCATCTATCTCTCTCCTTCTGACTTATTTCACTCAGCATAATAGATTCCATGCTCATCACAAAGAGTGGTGAGTACAGTTAGTGAAATAATGACATTGAGAATTCTCATAACAATGTGAATGAATGAGGGAAGCAGAAAACCTGTCTAGAGTACAGGTGGGGAGGAGGGAAATTTGGGACATTGGTGATGGGAATGTTGCACTGGTGAAGGGGGATGTCCTTTATGTAACTGAAGCCCATCTACAATCATATTTGTAATCAAGGTGTTTAAATAAAGACATTAAAAATAAATAAAAATGGAATAAATAATAACATATAAATGAGGGCATAAAATTAATGTTAAATTATAAACATTTAATGTTAAATATATTATTTTGATTTATTGTTATTTTATTAGTTCTTAGTGCCTATAATTAGAGGAAAGAAAGTCTGCCTTTCTCAAGTATATAATCATGTATTTTCTGGTGAAAACTCATGTTGAACCACTGTTCTACATGACATTCCTTTTACTTTGTATCCATAATGATTATTTTCTAAAGTATTAATAAAAATATACTTTTTTTAAGAAGAGTGCCAAGTTGGGTTGTACTCAGGGATTTTTTTCTAGGTATATGCTTAGAGGCCACTCCTAGGGGTTCTTAGGAGATCCTATAGGGTTCTGGGAAAGGAACAGAGCCACTTACAAGTCAAACACCCTATTTACTGTATTACTGCCCTAAATATGAATGTAGCCTATTATTATGAATTACTTCTGGTTTCCTTGGTTTTATAAGTTGTAAATAATGTAATGTTAATGTGCAACACAAACATATTACTCAGAGGGACTTCAGAAAGAAAAAAAGGAATATTGAGTACATTTTTGAGGAATATCTACTTGCATTATGTTCTAAAAGAGAGCAAGTATATAATTTATGTGGGAAAGGATGTTAGATTCAAACAAAGAACTGAGGAAATAGTCATTTACTAATTTTTTTTCAAAAATTTTTTAGGGCCATATCTCACAATGCTCAGTAGCTTCTATTGCCTTTGTGCTTAGAAGTGAACAGCAATAATGCTCAGCACACTACTTAAAGTACTAGGAATTCAAATCATGGTTTTATATATATATTATATATATGTAAAAGAAGTGCCATATACCTTCTGTGTTGTCTCTCTAAGCTTATAGAAGTTCAATTTAATTAATCATTCAAGAAGGTCGGGGGTCTGTGAAGATAGTTGGTAGGACTCTTTCCTTGCATGTAGCTGATTCAAGTTCAATCCCAAACACAACATATGAGCACTGATAGGAGTGATCTCTGAGAACAGAGTACAGAATAATTCTTGAAGATATTTTTGTACAACCCAATACAAAAGAAATCATAAACAAAACAAAAATCCTGGAAGTAGTTCCCCTTCATAGATACACAGGTAAAGAGGGTATTTTGAGACAATTCTACTCAGCAGTAGAAATAAGATAAATACTAGCATTTGAGACAGCCTGCGGATTTTTTGGTAATTATACTAAGTAAAATGAGTCAGTACAAGAAAACATATACCATATAATTTTAATACTATGTGAAGTATAAAGATACTAATAAAAAATCTAAACGAAAAGAAACAGACTCTTAACAGAATGATTGTTGTCAGGAAAAGTGCATGAAATCTAGAAATTTGGTGGTATAAGTGGTGCAATATGTACGTATAGTAAATGTGAAGCTATAGTACCAAGGCATAAATATTATAAAGCAATGGTGCATTAATGAAAAACAGGATTATGGAATTTCTTATGGTGTTAAATATGAAAGTTCATTGGGTGAGATAATACAACAGATAGTTTTTCAGTAGATTCCAAGACTCAGGAAATACCTCTTTTCTCACACACTAGAAAAATTAGTTTACCTTCTTTCCTGCTTTGCTTTGTTTGGGGAACACACCTGACTCTGCACTCAGGAATCACTCCTGGCTGAGCTCAGGGGGAACAATATGGATATCAGGAATAAATTCAGGTTGACTGTATGCAATAAAGCATTTTACTTGCTGTATGTCTCCAGTTCCATTATACTACCTTCTTGAATAGCTGATGAGTACTTATTAACCTACTTTTCTACTTTGGGTTGAGGATGTCGTCCTAACATTTATTTTTATTATAATTTTAGTATATCTTAAATCCTATAATTGAGGTTACATACTTAAGACTTAAAAGAAACCTGTAGAGTTTTAAAATGTATATATGTTTTACCTTATTTTATATTCAATACTATTGTTTGGTATTCATAAGAGCTACTACCCTGAAGAGGGACAGCTGGATGAATTCATTTAGGGCTATCTCTTGAAATAACACATTGCTTTCTTTAAACTGAAGTACAATGCATTTTCTGAAAAATGAAACCCACCAACTTCCACCTATCTGAAGTTGAATAGAAGGAATGTTAGAATACCTCTGAACTTCATTTGAGAAGGATCACAGAAATGAACCTCCTTGTGTATAAAACTTAATGACTGAGCCTAATAGCTCCAGTCTATTCCATCAAATGACTTGCAGAGCAAGGGTTTTCTGTTCTCAATGATTTTTACTAGTTATAGTTCACAGAGGACCACAGTTGGACTGTGGAATATCCATGTGACCTATATTATTTTTCTCTTTCAGAATGGAGAAAGAACAAAATTGTGGCTGCTGCATTTTTGAAGAATAAATCAAACGGTTTCATTTCTACATAGAAAGAAAATAAACTGAGTGATTCTTGATTTAATGTTTTGGTTCAGATTGAGAGTAAAACACTTGTAACACTTGGTAATAGTATTTTCTTTCCAAACTGACTGAACATCAATTTCATAAAAATTAAGTTCCAGTCTGTCAATTATGCTGTGTCTTTGAAAGACCAAAAAAATTTACAATATTATCATAACTTTGAATACTTTTCTTCATTTGTAGTTGGAGACCAAAAAAAGAGAATGATATAATTCTAATGTATCTGGGTTCTAGAAATTTTGGGAAATTTTTTGTTTGTTTGTTTTGTTTTTAGGGCTACACTCGTTTGATGCTCAGGGGTTACTCCGGCTAAGTGTTCAGAAATTGCCCCTAGTTTGGAGGGACCATATGGGACGCCGGGGGATGGAACCGCGGTCCTTCCTTGGCTAGCGCTTGCAAGGTAGACACCTTACATCTAACACCACCTCGCTGGCCCCATGAAAAATTCTTTTGATATAATTTTGGAGAAAGTTAATATAAGTGGTAATAAAGGGTCAAAAGGTTCATAAAAACTGACCTTAACATGAAACTTTTAAATGCTATCCGGTTTAAAAGTAGTGCAGTTGCAGTAAGGAAACTATTTCAGAAATGAAAAGACAACTGCCATGAAGTCATTGACATTTTACCATGAACATGATCTGTTTTGCTTTTGATAGAGTTCTGAATACACCTTGGAACAATTGCTGAGGATACAACTACACACTTGAATTACTTTTTTGGAACTGTAAAAATTTGTTTAGAAAAAATATGGGATCTGGCTCAGAAAATGGGAAATTGGCTTTAAAAGTTCTCAGAATAAGAGGTGAAAAGCTAAATTTCTAGCATTGCTTCTTGTACTGAAGTGATCCCACACCCACACCCCAACACACACACACACACACACACACACACACACACATCTATATCTGCCTGCCATGTGTATTGCTATTCTTTTCTTATTTATTCATCATGTTTACAAAAATTTTCATACTGGGGTTTCAGTCATACGCGAAACTTCACAGTGCTATCTTCTCACCACCAATGTCCCACATTTCCCTTTCCCACTCCAATCCTTGGCTTTTCTCTCAGAAAGGCATTCTTTCTCTCTTCCTCATTATCATTGACATGGTAGTTGTCATTGAGGTTAGTGCTCTAGCTGCACTCATTTCTCTTTGTGGCAAGCTTCATATCATGAATTGGTCCTTCTGGAGTTCAGCTGTATTGTCTCTGGATATTATTGCCATACTGTCCTTTATTTTTCTTAAATCCTGCTGATGAGTAAGACTATACTCATAAGGTAATAAGGCTATACCTCTCCTTATAGCTTATTTCACTCAGCAAAATAGTCTCAATGTCCATACATGTATAGGAAAATTTTATGAACTTTTTTATAATAGCTGCAGAGTATTCCATTGTACATATGTACCATAGTTTCTTTAGTAACTCATTTGTTGTTGGGCATCTGGATTGTTTCCAGACTGGCTATTGTAAATAGTATAGTAACAAATATAGAGTGCATAGGGAATTTTTGTATTGTGTTTTGTGTTCTTAGGCCATATTCCTAGGAGTGGTATTGCTGGATAATATGAGTGCTCAATTTCCAGTTTTTTTGGAGGAATATCCGTATTGTTTTCCAGAAATGTTGGACTAGGTGGCATTCCCACCAGAAGCCGTTGAGAGTTCCTTCGTCCCTGTATCCCTACCAGCACTGGTTGTTACTGTTCTTTGTGATGTGTGCCAGTCTCTGTGGTGTGAGGTGAAATCTCGTTGTTTTATTTTATTTTTTTTTTGCATATTTTTTTTTATTTAAACACCTTGATTACATACATGATTGTGTTTGGGTTTCAGTCATAAAAGGAACACCACCCATCACCAGTGCAACATTCCCATCACCCAAGTCCCAAATCTCCCTCCTCCCCACCCAACCCCTGCCTGTACCCTAAACAGGCTCTACATTTCCCTCGTACATTCTCAATATTAGGACAGTTCAAAATGTAGTTATTTCTCTAACTAAACTCATCACTCTTTGTGGTGAGCTTCCTGAGGTGAGCTGGAACTTCCAACTCTTTTCTCTTTTGTGTCTGAAAATTATTATTACAAGGGTGTCTTTCATTTTTCTTAAAACCCATAGATGAGTGAGACCATTCTGCGTTTTTCTCTCTCTCTCTGACTTATTTCACTCAGCATAATAGATTCCATGTACATCCATGTATAGGAAAATTTCATGACTTCATCTCTCCTGACAGCTGCATAATATTCCATTGTGTATATGTACCACAGTTTCTTTAGCCATTCGTCTGTTGAAGGGCATCTTGGTTGTTTCCAGAGTCTTGCTATGGTAAATAGAGCTGCAATGAATATAGGTGTAAGGAAGGGGTTTTTGTATTGTATTTTTGTGTTCCTAGGGTATATTCCTAGGAGTGGTATAGCTGGATCGTATGGGAACTCGATTTCCAGTTTTTGGAGGAATCTCCATATCGCTTTCCATAAAGGTTGAACTAGACAGCATTCCCACCAGCAGTGGATAAGAGTTCCTTTCTCTCCACATCCCCGCCAACACTGTTTATTCTCATTCTTTGTGATGTGTGCCATTCTCTGGGGTGTGAGGTGGTATCTCATCGTTGTTTTGATTTGCATCTCCCTGATGATTAGTGATGTGGAACATTTTTTCATGTGTCTTTTGGCCATGTGTATTTCTTCTTTGTCAAAGTGTCTGTTCATTTCTTCTCCCCATTTTTTGATGGGGTTAGATGTTTTTTTCTTGTAGAGTTCTGTCAGTGCCTTGTATATTTTGGAGATTAGCCCCTTATCTGATGGGTATTGGGTGAATAGTTTCTCCCATTCAGTGGGTGGCTCTTGTATCCTGGGCACTATTTCCTTTGAGGTGCAGAAGATTCTCAGCTTAATATATTCCCATCTGTTAATCTCTGCTTTCACTTGCTTGGAGAGTGCAGTTTCCTCCTTGAAGATGCCTGTAATGTCCTGTAGTGTTTTGCCTATGTGCTGTTCTATATATCTTATGGTTTTGGGGCTGATATCGAGGTCTTTAATCCATTTGGATTTTACCTTTGTACATTATGTTAGCTGGGGGTCTAAGTTTAATTTTTTGCAAGGGGCTATCCAATTGTGCCAACACCACTTGTTGAAGAGGCTTTCCCTGCTCCATTTAGGATTTCCTGTTCCTTTATCAAAAATTAGATGGTTGTATCTCTGGGGAACATTTTCTGAGTATTCAAGCCTATTCCACTGATCTGAGGACCTATCCTTATTCCAATACCATGCTGTTTTGATAACTGTTGCTTTGTAGTACAGTTTAAAGTTGGGAAAAGTAATTCCTCCCATATTCTTTTTCCCAATGATTGCTTTAGCTATTCGAGGGTGCTTATTGTTCCAAATGAATTTCAAAAGTGTCTGATCCACTTCTTTGAAGAATGTCATGGGTATCTTTAGAGGGATGGCATTAAATCTGTATAATGCCTTGGGGAGTATTGACATTTTGATGATGTTAATCCTGCCAATCCATGAGCAGGGTATGCATTTCCATTTCCGTGTGTCCTCTCTTATTTCTTGGAGCAGAGTTTTATAGTTTTCTTTGTATAGGTCCTTCACATATTTAGTCAAGTTGATTCCAAGATATTTGAGTTTGTGTGGCACTATTGTGAATGGGGTTGTTTTCTTAATGTCCATTTCATCCTTATTACTATTGGTATATAGAAAGGCCATTGATTTTTGTGTGTTAATTTTGTAGCCTGCCACCTTGCTATATGAGTCTATTGTTTCTAGAAGCTTTTTGATAGAGTCTTTAGGGTTTTCTAAGTAGAGTATCATGTCATCTGCAAACAGTGAGAGCTTGACTTCTTCCTTTCCTATCTGGATTCCCTTGATATCCTTTTCTTGCCTAATCGCTATAGCAAGTACTTCCAGTGCTATGTTGAATAGGAGTGGTGAGAGAGGACAGCCTTGTCTTGTGCCAGAATTTAGAGGGAAGGCTTTCAGTTTTTTCTCCATTGAGGATAATATTTGCCACTGGCTTGTGGTAGATGGCCTTCACTATATTGAGAAAGGTTCCCTCCATTCCCATCTTGCTGAGAGTTTTGATCAAGAATGGGTGTTGGACCTTATCAAATGCTTTCTCTGCATCTATTGATATGATCATGTGGTTTTTATTTTTCTTGTTATTGATGTTGTGTATTATGTTGATAGATTTACGGATGTTAAACCAGCCTTGCATTCCTGGGATGAAACCTACTTGATCGTAGTGGATGATCTTCTTAACGAGGCATTGAATCCTATTTGCCAGGATTTTGTTGAGGATCTTTGCATCTGCATTCATCAGTGATATTGGTCTGTAATTTTCTTTTTTGGTAGCGTCTCTGTCTGGTTTAGGTATCAAGGTGATGTTGGCTTCATAAAAGCTATTTGGAAGTGTTTCTGTTTGTTCAATTTCATGAAAGAGTCTTGCCAAGATTGGCAGTAGTTCCTCTTGGAAAGTTTGATAGAATTCATTAGTGAATCCATCTGGACCTGGGCTTTTGTTTTTCGGCAGACATTTGATTAATTTTTAATTTCATCAATGGTGATGGGGGTGTTTAGATATGCTACATCCTCTTCCTTCAACCGTGGAAGATTATAAGAGTCCAAGAATTTATCCATTTCTTCCAGGTTCTCATTTTTAGTGGCGTAGAGTTTTTCAAAGTAGTTTCTGATTACCCTTTGAATCTCTGTCATATCAGTAGTGATCTCTCCTTTTTCATTCCTGATACGAGTTATCAAGTTTCTCTCTCTCTCTTTCTTTGTTAGGTTTGCCAGTGGTCTATCAATCTTGTTTATTTTTTCAAAGAACCAACTTTTGCTTTCGTTGATCTTTCGGATTGTTTTTTGAGTTTCCACTTCGTTGATTTCTGCTCTCAGCTTTGTTATTTCCTTCTGTCTTCCTATTCTTGGGTCCTTTTGTTGAGCATTTTCTAGTTCTATTAGCTGTGTCATTAAGCTACTCAGGTAAGCTCTTTCTTCCTTCCTGATGTGTGCTTGCAAAGCTATAAATTTTCCTCTCAGTACTGCTTTTGCTGTGTCCCATAAGTTCTGAGAGTTTGTGTCTTTATTGTCATTTGTTTCCAGGAACCTTTTTATTTCCTCCTTGATTTCATCTCGGACCCACTGGTTATTGAGCATGAGGCTGTTTAACTTCCAGGTGTTAAAGTGTTTCTTCTGAGTCCCTTTGGAATTCACAAATAATTTCAGAGCCTTGTGGTCAGCGAAGGTAGTCTGCAACATTTCTATCCTCTTGATCTTATGGAGGTATGTTTTATGTGCCAGCATGTAGTCTATCCTGGAGAATGTCCCATGTACATTGGAGAAGAATGTGTATCCAGGTTTCTGGGGATGGAGTGTCCTATATATATCCACTAGGCCTCTTTCTTCCATTTCTCTCCTCAGGTCTAGTATATTCTTGTTGGGTTTCAGTCTGGTTGACCTGTCCAGTGTTGACAAAGCCGTGTTAAGGTCCCCCACAATTATTGTGTTGTTGTTGATATTATTTTTCAGATTTGTCAACAGTTGTATTAAATATTTTGCTGGCCCTTCATTCGGTGCATATATGTTTAGGAGAGTGAATTCTTCCTGCTCTACGTACCCCTTGATTAATATAAAATGTCCATCTTTGTCCCTTACAACCTTCCTGAGTATAAAGTTTGCATTATCTGATATTAGTATGGCCACTCCAGCTTTTTTATGGGTGTTGTTTGCTTGGATAACTTTTCTCCAGCCTTTTATTTTGAGTCTATGTTTGTTCTGACTATTCAGGTGCGTTTCTTGTAGGCAGCAGAAGGTTAGATTGAGTTTTTTGATCCATTTAGCCACTCTGTGTCTCTTAACTGGTGCATTTAGTCCATTGACGTTGAGAGAAAGAATTGTCCTGGGATTTAACGCCATCTTTATTTCAAAATTTGGTGTGTCTTTTGGGTAGTCTTGTCTTAGATTAGGTCTTTCAGTTTTTCTCTTAAGACTGGTTTTGTGTCTGTGAAGTTTCTGAGCTGTTTTTTGTCTGTGAAACCATGTATTCTTCCATCAAACCGGAAAGTGAGTTTTGCTGGGTATAGTATTCTGGGTGAAGCATTCATTTCATTCAGTCTTGTCACAATATCCCACCACTGCTTTCTGGCATTGAGTGTTTCTGGTGACAGGTCTGCTGTAAATCTCAGGGAAGCTTGCTTGAACATGATTTCCCCTTTTGATCTTGCTGTTTTCAGAATTCTGTCTCTATCTGTGGGATTTGTCATTGTGACTAGGATGTGTCTTGGGGTGTTTTTTCTGGGGTCTCTTTTGGTTGGTACTCTTCGGGCATGCAGGATTTGATCACATATATTCTTTAGCTCTGGAAGTTTCTCTTTAATGATGTTCTTGACCATTGATTCTTCCTGGAAATTTTCTTCCTGGGTCTCTGGGACTCCAATGATTCTTAAGTTGTTTCTGTTGATCTTATCATAGACTTCTATTTTCGTCTGTTCCCATTCTTTGACTAATTTTTCCATTGTCTGCTCATTTGCTTTAAGTTTTTTGTCCAATCTCTCCTGCTGTATGGAATTGTTATGTATCTCATCTTCCACAGCACCAAGTCTATTCTCAGCTTCTGATACCCTGTCCCAGAGCTTATCCATTTTGTCATTCACTTCGTTTACTGACTTTTTCAGTCCTGTTAGTTGACATGTTATTTCAGTTTGGAGTTTTGTGATTTCTGTCTTCATATTTTCTTGGTTCTTATTAGTGTTCTGTTCAACTCGATCCATGGTTTCTTGGAGTCTGTTGAGCACCTTCCATATTGCTAGTCTAAAGTCCTTATCTGAGAGGTTGATTAGTTGTTCAGTCATTATCTGGTCCTCAGAATTGTCATCTTCATTCTCTATGTCTGATGCTGGCCTGCGTTGTTTCCCCATTGTCACACTTGTATTGTGGGTTTTTTCTACGTGTTGTGGTGGTATTCATTGTCTATATGATGTAGGCAGCACACTCCTCTGGCTCCTCCCTTTCTGGATGGGCTGACTTGCCTCTAAGGGAGGGGAGTCCTCCGTGGATGAAGCCTCACACTGGGTCAAATCTTAGGCCCGAGCATGCAACAGAGAAGACAGTCCAGAGAGAAATGTTTGCTTCTGTGATATAGCGCCGTTCTTAGTGTGATTTTTCCTTCTTGTTGCAATGGAGTTCTTTCCTTAGAAAGAGTGCACGGCCGCGTAGCGAAGCAGAGTGGCCGTGCTCCTCTGAGCCTCTTTTTGCCCCACTCGCAAGAGTTTCACGCAAGAGGACAGTAGACAGACATAGACAGGTCACACTCACAGTCTTTCACAGTTGAGCCCCACTGGGCCGGTGTACTTTCGCGGATTTTCCCCGTCTGGTGTCACACACAGGGAGCCGGCTTTTGCCCAGATAGCATTGTTATCTCTTCCCGAATGTAGTTCTTTGGAGTTAGCTTCCAGGGCTCTGAGGAGAGCTTTCAGAGTTCAGGAAAGACAGAGAAGGGTAGGACAGGGCTCCCTTCCGGTGCTCAGTTCCTCAGAAGAAGCACAGCCCAGTGGAGATTCTGCAGGTAGAGCAGTCAGCACTCTGCCTGGAAACCCCCACCTGCAGCCATTTCACACTCACTCACTGGCTCACTGGGTAGCTCCCGAATGTAGTTTCTTTGGGGTTCGCTTCCCAGGGCTCTGAGGAGAGCTTCCAGAGTTCAGGAAAGACAGAGAAGGGTAGGACAGGGCTCCCTTCCGGTGCTCAGTTCCTCAGAAGAAGCACAGCCCGGTGGAGATTCTGCAGGTAGAGCAGTCAGCACTCTGCCTGGAAACCCCCACCTGCAGCCATTTCTCACTCACTCACTGGCTCAATCTCGTTGTTTTAATATGAATTTCTGATGACTATTGATGTGGGGCATTTTTTCATGTGCCTTTTGGCTATCTGCATTTCTTCTTTGAGGAAATATCTGTTAATCTTTTCTCCCCATTTTTTGATGTGGTTAGATTTTTGTTGTTAAGTTTTGTTAATACCTTATGTGTGTGTGTGTGTGTGTGTGTGTGTGTGTGTATTTTTTTTTCGGACCGTTTGATGCTCAGAGGTTACTCCTGGCTAAGTGCTCAGAAATTGCCCCTGGCTTGGGGGGACCATATGGGTCACCAGGGGATCAAACCGCTGTCCTTTCTTGACTAACGCTTGCAAGGCAGACACCTTACCTCTAGTACCACCTTGTCGGCCCCACCTTGTATATATTGAATATTAGTCTCTTATTAGATAAGCTTTTGGGTGAATATTTCTCCAATTCTGTGGGTGACCTCTACATCCTAATCAC
This sequence comes from Suncus etruscus, assembly GCF_024139225.1. Taxonomy (NCBI): domain Eukaryota; kingdom Metazoa; phylum Chordata; class Mammalia; order Eulipotyphla; family Soricidae; genus Suncus; species Suncus etruscus. Next base: position 61,396,065 of record NC_064852.1, on the reverse strand, counting down.
TGTTTGCTTTAAGGTACAGAGCTTCTCATATTAATGTAGTCCCATTTGTTCATCTCTGTTTTCATATGTTTGGAAAGTGGTAAAGAGTAAAGTTCCTTTAGTCTCAATGTCATGGAGTGTTTTACCTATGTTTTCTTCTATATACTTTATGTTTATGGGCTTGATATCAGGTCTTTAATCCATTTGGATTTGACCTTTGTGGCTGTTATAGAGGTTTGAGTTACCATTTTTGCATGTGACTGACCAGTTTTTCCAATGCACTTGTTCAAGAGGCTTTCCTTGCTCTATTTTGCATTATTTCCTCTTTCTCAACAATTAATTTATTGTATGTATGGGCTTCATTTTCTGAAATGCAAGTCCATTCCATCAATCTGAGGATCTGTCTTTATTCGAATACCATTCTGTTTCAATGATTATTGCTTTGTAATATAATATAAATTTGGGAAAGTGATGCCTTCCCATCTTGTTTTTCCTAAGGTTGTTTTAACAATTCATGGGCATTCATTCTTCCAAATGAATTTCTGGAGTATTTGATTCACTTCTTTGAAGAATGCCATGGGTATCCTTAGAGGGATATTAAACTTGTAATTGTCCTAAACTTGTACAATGATTTGAGGAGTATTTATATTTTAATAATGTCGATCCTCCCTATCCATGAACACGGTATATGCCTCATTTTCTTGTGTCCTCTTTTATTTCTTGAAGAAGTGTTTTGTACTTTTATTTGTATAGGTCCTTCACCTTTAGTTAATTTGACACCAATGTATTTGAATTTCTGTTTTACTATTGTGAATGGGATTTTAAAATATATATTTATTATTTACCATTATTTTTATATAAGAATTTCATTTATTTTTGTGTTAATTTTGTAGCCTACTACTTGCTATACAAATATATTGTTTCTAGGAGCTTTTTTGTAGAGTCTTTTTGGTTTTCTAAATATAGTATCATATCAACTGCAAACAGTGAGAGCCTATCTTTTTCCTTTCCTTTCTGGACACTCTTGGTAACTTTTATTTTTTATTTATTTATTTATTTATTTATTTATTTATTTATTTATTTATTTATTTATTTATTTATTTTTGACTAACTGCTTTGATAAGTTCTTTCAGCAATGTATTGCATAAGATTGGCAAAAGTAGCAGCTTTGTTTTATGCCATATTTTAGAGGAAAGACTTTCAGATTTTCCCCTTTAACTGTAATATTTGCCTTAGGCTTTATCAAGTGTTTTCTCTGCATCTATTTATATGATCATATTGTTTTTATTTTTTGTTTTAGTGATGTGGTGAATTACATGATTGACTGCTAGTGTTAAATTATTCTTGTATGTCTGAGATGATTCCTACTTAGTCATGGTGTAAGACCTTCTTGATGAGACATTGGATATTTTTTGCTAGGATTTTGCTGAGGATCTTTGAATCTGTGTTCATCAAGGATATTTTTAGTTCTCCTTGTTTTTTGATGACATCTCTGTCTGCTTTTTGTATCAGGGTGATGCTAGCTTCATAAAAACTGTTTGGGAGTATTTCTATGTCTTCAGTTTTCTCAAAGAGCCTGAAAAGGATTGGCAATTGGTCCTTTTGAAAGATTTGAAAGAACTCTTTATTGTATCAATCTGAACCTGGGATTTTGTTTTTGTGAAGACTTTTGATTACCATTTTGATTTCCTCAGTAGTGTTATTTCTGTTCAGATATGCAATATCATCTTAGTTTTACCTTGGGAGGTTATAGGAGTCAAGAGTATTCACTTCTTCCAGGTTCTCATGTTTTGTGGCATAGAGTTTTTCAAAGTAATCTCTGATTATCCTTTGAATTTCTGTAGTGTCTGTAGTAATCTCACCCTTTTCATTTCTAATCTAGTTTATTAAGTTTTAGTCTTTTCCTTTCTTTGCAAGTTTGGCTAATGGTTTGTCAATCTTGTTTATTTTTTCAAATAACCAACTCTTGCTTTCATTGATATTTTGGATCTTCGTATTTAATTTATGCTCTAAGCTTTATTATTTTCTACTGTCTGACTATATTTGGTTAATTTTGTTGTTCTTTTTTCAAATTTTTAATTTGTGCCAATAAATTATTTCAGTTAGGCCCTTCTTCCTTCCTGAAGAATGCTTTTAAAGCTATAAAATTTCCTCAATACCACTTTTGCTGTGTCCCACAAATTCTGATAATTTGTATCTTCATTCTCATTTGATTCAAGAAATCTTTTTTGATTTCCTCTTTGATTTATTATAATTTTTCAGTATTAAGATGTTTAATTTACAGCTATTCAAGTTTTTCTCTATGTCTGTTTGTGAGTTGCCTCTGATGGCTGGTAATCTGAGAAGGTAGTTCTTACAATTTCTATCTTTTTGACTTTCTGGATATATGTTTTAAGGCCCAGCATGTGGTCTGTCTTGGATAGTGATCCATGCATATTGGAGAAAAGTGTGTATCCAGTTTTCTTGTATGGTTAGCCCTGTATATATCTACTAAGCCATTCTCTTTCTTTTCTTTCCTCCTCAAAAATAGTATCTTCTTGTTCAGTTTTAACATCCTTCAGTATTCCAACCCTATCTGTGGAATTCATCATTGTGACTAACATGTGCCTTTGTGTGTTTTTCTTTGGATTTTTTTTTCACCATTACTCTTTGCAGTAACGTGCAAGTAGTATTTGGTTGCATACATACTTTAGCTCTTGGAATTTTTCCAAAATAATTTTCTTGACTGTTTATTTTTCATGGAGATTATCTCCCAGGGCCTCTGGAACTTCAATTATGCCTATGTTGTTTTTGTTGAGTTTATTGCAGACTTCTATTTTGATCTGTTCACATTCTTTAAGACTTTTTTGCATTGTCTATTTATTTGTTTTAAGGTTCTTTTTCAGCCTCTTCTATTGTATGAAATTTTTATGCATCTCATCTTCCAGCTCATTGATTCTGTCTTCAGTAGCTGTTATTCAGTTGGTGAGGCTTTAAAGATTTTCATTTTGGCTCCCAAGTTTTTTAGCTATGATATTTTAGTTTAGAGTTTTCTTATTTCATGTTCCCTTGATTCTTATTTGTGTTTGTTCAGTTCATTTCATGAATTCTTTGAGTTCTTTGAACATCTCCATGTTTCCTCTCTGAAGTTTTTCTCAGAGAGACTATGTAGATGGTTGGTACTTATTGAGTCTTCCAACTAAGAGAAGATCCATCATCTTTATTCTCTAAGATTGATGGTGTTCTGCGATGCTTTCAATAGTATAATTTGCAGCGTGGTTTTTGTACATGTTGTGTTGATGTATATTGATTAGGTGATAAGCATAGCTGGAGAACCTCATTTTTTTTTGCAATTGAATCAACATGACATACAGAGTTAAAAAATTGCTGATAGTTGACGTTTGAACAATGTTCCAACACTAATCCCTTTACCAGTTTTTATTTCTAGCCACCAATTTACTCAGTCTTCCCTCCCATCCTCCCAAACCTTCCCACCCTACCTCTGTATGGAGAGTTTTCTTCTCTTTTTCCTTCTTTCTCTCCCTTTCATTTTTTGATTTAAAGTCTGTGGCTTGTAATATTGTTACTGAAGATATCAATCATGTTAATTTACCTCTTCTTAGCACCTAGTTCTTGCATGAAGAGATCATTTCCAACTGTCATTGTCCCTTCTCTGGCCTAACTGCACCCCACATTTCTATTTTTATTGGGTATTATTTTCATACTATTTTTTTAAGAAACAAAATTTCTTGCATTTAAAGCATTCCTCAATGACATCTTTGGCCCATAATTCTTTGCCATTTTTTTAACCACAATACCAATTTGTTTTATTATATCCAATAGTGTTTTGCTAGTCAGTGTCAATACTGGCTTACATTTTTTGTTCTGGTTGCAGTGTTATTTATTTTAGTTGAAGAAAACATTTGAGTGTATTATCATATATTTATCTTTGCTCCCTTTCTCCCTCATGCCCATTTTACAGATGACATAATTAAAGAATAGAGAAATCAGTGACAGTTTTAGTTTATAGAGCTACATGATAAGGATAGATAACTATTTTCTGATAAATTTTTATTCAGGGTCTATGCCTCAAAGCAAATTCACAAAGACTTTATCTTTTTTAAATGAGTCAGCTGTCCAAGACAGGTTTCAATTTTGTTCAAATCTTATTCTATAACTGATACTATTCATCATACTATCTGTACAATATGTCTATGTATCAGTTTTATTTATAAAATTGAGGAGCATGAATAACTCACCTTATGATATTATGATAACCAGTGTTCTTATTTTGACAAATATTTTATAATTTTTCCATCAGTTTTTAATAGTTTCTCATATCCATTTTATATGATTTTAAAAAACAGCTTCACTTTCTGTACTTGTCAATTTGGGCTGCCATAACACATTATTAAACTGGTCTTTCAAAGTCAAGATTTGGGGTGTGACAAGGAATTTCTTCTAGGTTAATTAATTTTTGTCTTATATCTGTGACATCATAAAGTAGAGAAATAAGAGAACTATGTTTTATAAAGGTCCTAAGTCTGTTAAGTAGGTGCAAGCTTAGGACCTTGTTAAATCCTAAGATCTTACTAGCTAGTACAATTATCCTGACTATTAGGATTTCAACTTATTAATTTGACTGATGAGACAACACAAACATTTAATACACTGCACCTAAAGCAACAGTTTCCTCACTGCCTGCTGTGTTTGTGAAAAATAAATTTCATATAGTTCAGGTAACTGTTATATAAGACCTTATGTTCAGTATCAAGTTTTTGTATCTATCACTTAGTGTTGTATAACAAGCAAAACACCGGATGCCAGATTAGTGGTGCTGAATCTTCAACTCTAGCTGATTCTGTCAGTCAATAGATATTGAATACTTCTTTCTTCTGGTATTTTTTATAACTTTAAGATTTTAACAAAACTGATGAGAATTGTTATGTCTGTGAAGAGAACTGTTATGTAGAAGAAGATTAAAACCCCATAAACTATAATTTTACCAAAGAAAACATACCAACAAAACATAGCTAATGTTTCTTAGAAATTCTGCACCAATGGGGCCGAAAAGGTGGTGCTAGAGGTAAGGTGTCTGCCTTGCAAGCGCTAGCCAAGGAAGGACCATGGTTCAATCCCCGGGCGTCCCATATGGTCCCCCATGCCAGGGGCAATTACTGAGCACTTAGCCAGGAGTAACCCCTGAGCATCAAATTGGTGTGCCCCCCCCAAAAAAAAAAACAAAAAAAAAAGAAAGAAATTCTGCAACACTACCATATATGATCTCAATCATTCCTTTACAGAATCACAAGAAAAATGCTGTTCAAATAGGAAATATTTCTATAGTGTCATGGTCTTCTTATGACCATTTTTCTGGTAAGATTATCATAAATTTCTCTTGCTTTAGCTACAAAAATCATGAAAATAGTAAATGAGGCTTATCAATAGTCTAGTCATAATACAAGACTATGTTTGAGAGGCCAGAAAGATAATACAGAATGTAAGGTGTTTTCCTTGCACCTTACTGACCCATGTTTCATTCCCAGTAACCTATACAGGTCTCTGAGCCAGCCTCGTGTGATCCCTAAACAGAGATAGGGATAGGCCCTAAATACAGTGAAATGTATAGCCCTCCCAAAAACTAATAAAATGACTAAATTTTAATTTAGTTTAAAAATGATATAAAAACATTAGTTAAATTTATTTAAAATTTTGAACAGTATTATAAACTATTTTACTTCTGGTTGTAAAATTCCAATTTTTTTTGTATTATCAAACACTCTGAAAGAAAAATGCAACCTGAAGAGATAAAATATAGATGTCCATTAGAATATATTCATGCAAGATGCTTCATAGTAGACTTTCTGTTTTTAGTTTTGTTTTATCTTCTTATTTTATCTTACATTTTATTGGTATACTTTGGTCTACAAAATCATTTGTAGGAGAAAGATTATTCTATTTCTACTCATATTTTAAGAATCTAAAATTTTAATTTTTGTTTAGAGTGCTGGAGATCAAAACTATGGCTTGATATAAGCAAAGCAATTGCTTTCATTGAGTTATATTACCAGTACTATGATTCATATTATATTAATAAAATATTCTCTTTATAACATAAACTATTTCTGGTCTATATGCATATTTTTATTCTTTGGTGCTTCTCTAGAATAACTTATGTTTCTTTCATTCCTACTTCATTTTTGATCTGATTAACTTTTTAGATTTTTATTCCATATGACTATTACATGTTTTAGGAAGTCTTCATTGTTTTTCTTATATGTTCCACACCAATTTTCCAAGCTCTCACAGGACAGCATAGTTTATGCAATTTATATGCTTTTGTGTTTATTGTTTATTTGTTTATTGTTTTTTTGTGTTTATTGTCCTGATTAGCTTGTACAATAATCACTGAATAAAGTAAAAACGACAATCAAGTGAGTGAGAAAATAGACAAATATAATACCGATTATAAATGTTAAAAGAGTGACAAATAGGCAAGCTTTACTTTATATAGTCTATGAAGGATTAACTCAACCATCTTTAGCTTGATATTTCCAAAAAGAAAGAGACAATTCTCTCTAGAGGTTTATACTATATTGCTTTTCAACTGAGGTTGCTACTGATTTAATTATCTTCTAATTCTCTTGACACCCTTTCTCCTTTGTCACTTAATTAAAATGCTTAGCATACAACTATTAAATTGTTAATAAGAAGGATTAAGTATACCACTGTTTTAAAATTCTTTATTCAAAAGTGGACTTGTCATAAGATTTTAATGCTGTCTGCACAATAATTAATGTATTTAGTTTCTAGTGATAAATACAATGTAATTTGAGGCTGACTTTATGTGCTGATTGCAATTAGCTCCATAAGAGAGTATATTCTTGTACTACCACCATCTGTCTATCTACTTTTATTTTTTCTTATGAAAATCATGTTTTTTTCTTCTAGAAGAAGACCGAATTGGCAAAACACTGGATACATTGGGCTTTGGAATGCCATTGAATTTGCTTTTGCTAGTAATTAGTGATTTCCAAGTATTTTGATGGTCGTCTCTGATACAAAGGGGCAAATGCAGGAAAGCCTGAATCTCATGGTTTCAAAAACCTCCAGCATTTATTCTTAGGTGGAACTGAGCAAGCTAATTCAACCTACTTAATTCTATTTTTTTCTACCAATAAAATGGGCATTGTTTATATAATATCCCTACTAAGTAAGGCATGCTTAAAATTTTTCTCCATAATAGATGACCAATATACTTGGAACTAATATTATCATCTATACTATAACAGAAAATTTGAAATTTCAATATTCTATTGCAGACTAAAAGCTAAATACATTGAGAATCTGGCCAATCTTTTCAACTCCCCCATGACCTGCAAAGTTGGCTCAAGCCCTCCAACTTTGAGCTGTTACTCTTACAGCAGCTTGTCATTTACAGCCTTTTCAATCCATCACCTGCTGCTCTTAGGTTGTGAAATGAGCTGTCATGTGCAAAGACCGAACCACTGATGGAGGGGACCTTTCTGGCCCTGTGGCTCTGACCTTTACTTGCTTGACTTCCCTGTGGCTCTATGATGCCTTTGTTTCCTATTAGGAGAGGCTATTTCGAACACTAGAGTAAAGGCAGGAGGCTCATACAACTTGTATTTCACTTTGTATTTTTCTTGTGCTACCTGTAATTGTGTTCCTTGCAGCAAACTGAAGAAGAAAGGAGACATGGTTAGGGGTGGGAACTTTGTGGTAATTGATTCCCTCAGCTTTGTGTCACAGAACCAAGTGCTCAGCAATGTACTTGCTAATGATATACTGCATTGCTTGCTAATGACATACTGCATCCACCAGAGGAACCTCAGTGTATCCTGAACATAGCTAGCAGGCAGCCTTTACCTTCCCAACTAATTGAAAGATACATGATAGGACTGGCTGCTCATGTTTCTAACCATAAAAATCTTCTGAGCTTTGTGTTTGCAGTTGTCACTGAGGGAGCTATTGTCTCAGTTTAGGACACAGAATCTGGCTTTAATTAATTCACTGTTTTACCCCAAATTGAAGTCAGGAGGGTTTTCAGGTCATCTTGTGTGGGATGCCATTTTTGGTTTGTTGGGTAATGAGTTCCATAAATAAAAAATATCTAGGTGGAGACCCCTTTAGCTATGGATCACAGGAAAGACTCAAACTAAAGAAAACAACATTTAACTGGATTCCACAGTTGACTAAGTTGTTTTGTTTTCAGTTTTAGATGAAAATGTCAGATGAGCCCCTGACAGTTTAATATTGCATTTTTTTCCTCAAGGGGGAACTTTCAAGCTGTGACCTAGAATTAGAAGTCAGTCTCCTTTTTCTTTTAAAATAATATTGAACATTCTAAGTAAGATGGGATTACTTGTCACAGGTGAGTTGAGAACATTTTTAGCAGGGGGCAGAGTGGTCTTTGGAAACTGAATTCTATTGTCCCAGTTTAAAATATTCTCACTTCTCTGGTTAATGTGTCATTTAGTACAGAATATTATGAGTACTGAGAATTATTACTCTCATCTGAAACAAAGCTCAGAATATAAATCCTATGTGAAAAAAAGTAAGCTTCGTCTTGCACTTTCTTCAACAATTGACCTTTATGAGTTCTTTTTCTAGTTTAACTGAGGAGGAAGGAAATGAGGTAAAATTATGAGAACCTGGAAATGAATGGGATATCTGGTTGAAGACTGGAGTGTGCTATATAAAGTGGAAACAAACTCAGGTCTGGCTCACTTTCCATTCCCTAACTTCATTTTTCGTTATTTATTTTGTTTGGGCACCACACCCAGTAATGTTCACTGATTAGTCTTGGCTTTGTGTGAAAAAAATCACTCCTGGTGTGGTTGATGGGACCATGTGTGCTGCCAAGAATCAAACTCAGGTTGACTATGAGCAGCCAGCTGTATTATCAACAGTATTGTGGATTGTGACCCCATATTGATGTCACATAAGTGAATTTAGGGTTCATAGAAAAATCTTAAAATTTGGGCTGAAAAGATGGCACAGTGGTAGGGTGTTTGCCTTGCACTTGGCTGACCCAAGTTGGACTGCAGTTCAATTCCCAGGCATCTGATATGGTCCCCCAAGCCAGGAGCTATTTCTGAGCTCATAGCCAGGAGTAATCTCTGAGCTTCACTGGGTGTGCCCCCTACCAAAGAAAAATAAGGAAAAAAATGTTAAACTTTGTTTTATATATAAATTTGTGATTCACTATCAGTAAATTCATCTCATTTGTATACTTATTATATATACAAAATATAGAATATCATTGTTAAAAATTTCTTAGGAGAAAGGGGGACAAAAAGAACAGTTTAAGAAGCCCCTCTCTACTTTTTTCTTACTTACATACTAGATATTAATGGGCTTTTTATTCCTCTTGCCCAAAGTCAATCAGACTATGAGAAGATGAAATTTCAGAAGCAGTAGGTTTTATTTTTGTGAAAGGAATATACAGTGTGGAAAACTAAATTCACAAGTTACTTGGTTTTATTGTGGGGGAAATGTGCTCAGGGTTTGCTCCTGGGTAAGCCTTAGGGATTACTCCTTGTGGGGACTCAGGACTAAATGGGGTGCCAGGGATCAAACCCAGGTTGTACTTTGCTCTGGTGATCAGTTATTTGGAAACCTAAATGATTTGATAACAAAACTATTAAATATCTTAAAAATTGCTAGTCAGACTAATAATACATAAGTGGGGTATTTTTAAGTCTCTTAACTAAAATTTAGAGTATTTGATGATTTTCCCAATATCACATAGCCTGGAACTTAGAATTTGGAATTATTTGTTTTCACTAAATTGCCTCTAGTCAGTTACTTGATTCTTAGGTTCTCTGAAGACTATTTTTGTTTTTTGTTTGTTTGGGGGTCACACCCGGCAGTGCTCAGGGGTTACTCCTGGCTCTATGCTCAGAAATCGCTCCTGGCAGCCTTGGGAGACCATATGGGATGCTGGGATTTGAACCACCGTCCTTCTGCATCTAAGGCAAATGCCTTACCGCTGTGCTATCTCTCTGGCCCCCTCTAAAGACTTTTTGTTGTGACCACAAGTAATTACTCTCCTTTCTTAGTTTTCAGGGTTATTTGAGTCCCTTCAAACTTTGGTATAAAATCTTGATCGTAATGTGGCTTTAATTCCTTAAAATGGGTCCTGAAGTTCTTTGATAAATGGAACTCTGAGTGACCTGACTTAGCCTTTAATAGTTGAATTATTGGTCTTCTTTTTCTTCTCCAAAGCTACCTTTTAAACATGGTAATTTTTAAATAGAAAAATTACAAGTTCTAGATCCATATTTTTTTAAATTTTTTTATTTTGAATTATGAGAACAAAAGATGCAAAGAAAGAGGACAAGGTAAAGTTACAGTGGAAGGACAATCACCCATAACATAATTTTCAGAAGAAGTTCCCTTGCTGATATCTTAACTTTGAACTTTCAGCCAAAGAACGTTAAGATAACTAAAACAGAATCCATGTGCAATTACTTTGTCCCTCAAGTCCCCAGATTGTAGCACATTATAATATTTCTTAACAGCACACAAGGCAATCTAAAGCCATCAAACTTACGTAACTCCTTAAACATTAGAGGCATAGTATTTTTTACATTTCCATGTACATGCATATTAGCTTAAGTTAACCTCAAATTTTAAGTGGGTGCGTTTTAAGGATTAGAGTCCAAGGAGCACAGTAAAAACGGTGTTAGAGTGGCAATTGTTGTTTGCATAGGCCCACCAAAATATGAGAGGCATAAAAAGGAATAACCTTGGCCTAAATACAAAGAGATCCTACCCCTGAAGTTTCCTGGCATAAGACCAGCTCTAGGCTTCAGGCAATTTATCGTCTGATCCAAGACATTGTCCGTAGTGCCAACACACTTATCATACAGTCTCTGTTGTTGGTATCATGTTTCTGTAGTAAAGATTCTGGAATCTGCATGTCCTTTTAACACTGCAAGGGGTTTGCCTGCTTCTTATTGAAGTGTAGAAATATCAATAGCTTTTGATAAATTTAACCAAAAGTTGATTTTTCCTTCCATTTACTAATTAATTGGAACTTTGCTTTTTCATGCCAAAAATAATTAACCATAGAAGGGAATTAAAGACAGTAAATTTGAGATTATTAAATGTTTTTTATACTGAAAGATTTGGTGTTTGTTAGAGTGAAAGAGTTAGGCTAAGTTTGGATATTTTTAAATATCATAAATCAATGTGAGTTTTTTGGAGAAGAAAAATATCTCACTAATGGTACCAGACACTTGAAGCCTTGCTGAACAGGAAATGAAATATTTACTATCTCCTTTTAGGTGAGAAGGAAGGGCCTTCATTAAAATTTTATATTTACATTTCCAGCATCAGCTTGCTTTCCATTTTGTTCCATGTTTTCAAATTGTTCAAAGAACTCATGTCTTGAAGGAATGATTGTGAAATGGTGTCTATAATATAAATGATAAATTTTTCTAGATTGGGATGATTAGGAAACAAGTGTTTTTTTTTGAACAGTGGAAGCAGATTATTTCTGTAAAGGTATACACTTAAAAAATAGGCTTTTCCAACTTAACTTGGGTGTTTAACTAGAAAGGATAAATACTACATACTGAGTTCAATCTATCATCATATTTTTAGTGTATTATAGCTTGCAGAATATTTTTTAAGTGAACTGGATTTTTTGTAGAGGAGTTATATTTAATATACTAGAAAGTAGACTTCACATGTTATCTCTCTCCCACTCACAGAACCTTCCATGATGGTGATCAGTTACACGCATTCTTTGGTATGTACAATTTGAAGTGTATTGGTTTGTAGTTTACACATTCTATAATCATTTTCACAGTTTAGCAGTTAATCATCATATTTGCTTTAAGGATGCTGGATTCCATCATTTATTAGCTCAGAATTTTTTCATTTGATAGCAAATATTGGCTTAGTGACTCCTAAATATTAGGCATTGTGCTTGGTGCTATGGATAAATACTATATTTAACTAAGGTCAATCTATATGTAATATAGTATATAATATAGAATACTATATACTAAGGTTAATACTATATTTAACTAAGGTTCTCTTTAGTGATCTAAATAAATAAAGGTTATTACTATGTGTATGTGTGCAAATGTCTATATTTCCAAAGGGAGGGTGTTCTAACCTGGACTGTATAAATGTGTTTTTCTTCAAGAGATATAGAAATAAATGAAAGTCATGTTTGTGGTCCCATTTCTATGCCTCTAGGGGAGCTGGAAAAAGGTGCTCTAGGAAGAACCAAGGGAAAAATGTTGAATCATATCTAGGGATATCTATTTTTATCACAGACATTAATTTATAGGTTTATTTTTTGATGATGCCTCTGATGTTTTTTGTATCAAGATTATATTGGCATCAAGAAAGCTGTTTAAAAGAATTCCTATTCAGTTTCATGGAAGATTTTGGTAAGGATAAATAGAATTCAGTTTCAAATGTCTGGTAAAATTCACTATTAAACTTTCTGAATTTGGATTTTTTAATTCAATTAGTGTGTTATTTTTCTCTTTTTTAAATGTTGGATGGCAACTATACTAGGCTTTATTTAGTTATTCATATTTTAAAATTTGGTTGGGGGGTCACACCCAATGGTACTCAGGGGTTACTCCTGTCTCTGCAATTAGGATCACTCTGTAGACCTTGAGGGACTACATGGGATGCCAAGGATTGAATCCAGTTATATTTAAGGTAAATACATGCCTGTTGTACCTCAACTCTGGCCTTACAGAATCATTTCTTTTGCTTAAATTAGTTTTTAGATATTTTTAAAGTATTCCTGATTCAGTTTTTTGAAGTTAAATGCTTCTAATGATTGTATATTTCTTCTAGATTCTGCAATTTAGTGACAGAAAGTTGTTCATATTAGTCTCTTATGATCCTTTGTTTTTCTGTGATACCTATTATAATTTCTTTAGATTCTGATCTTAATAGAGTTATTTCTATTAAATTAAATTTAATTTAAACTTAAAAAAATTAAAAATTTAATCTCTATTCAATTAAGGTTTGTCTATTTTGTCTATTATTTCAACAAAATTCCTCTCTTATTTTTGCTCTTTTATATTAGCTCTTTTCTTTGGTTTATTTTTGCTATATTTAATTTATTTTCTTCCTGAAGATGAGTTTCATATTTTTCCACTTTCTTTAAATGTTTTATTATAGTTTGGGGGATACTGGTTTGTTTTTTTGATATAAATATGAATTGCTAAAATGTTCCTCCTTATGTTATGTTCCATATGTTCTGTTCTGTTATATTATAAGCATAACATACTATATTTTTGTTATGTTCCATATGTTCTGGTAGATTGTTCTTCATTCTGTTTTTAGTAATAAGTTATTTTCTTATTGATACAATAGTAATTCAATAATATGTGGTTAAGTCTCCAAATGTTTGAATTTTCCCTCAGCTCTCTTTCATTGGTTTATTTTCATTATTATTCCATAGTGATCTGAAAAGATATCTGATATGAATTTTTTGGCAGAGAGAAGAAGTATTTGGTCCACACCTGGTGGTACACAAGGGCTTTTCTTGTCTATGTACTTAGGGATCACTCCATGTGGTGCTGGAAAGACTATAATAGGTCCTAGGAATCAAATGAAGTTAACTATATATATATATATATATATATATATACCAACATATGATCTATCCTTGAAAATATTTCAGGTGCACTCAGTGACAAAGTTGTATTTAGTGTGATTTATAATAGAGAGACCCATCAATGTCTATTAAGTTCAGCTTTTCCAATTTCTTATTTAAGCACTTACCAACTCCTAATTTATATTTGTTATGTCTGGTTGATCTGTCTGATGGTGATAATGGTTATTTGCATTTCATAATATTGTTATATTGCTACTTATGTATCTCATTAGGCTTGTTTGTAATGTATTATGCACACACACACACACACACACACACATGGAGGAAGACCTCTCAAGTAATGTTCGAGGGTCTGGGCCCATTCCTGGGGAAACTCAGTCAATCAGGCTGATGGTTCAGTGCCATGTTTCTTGAGATGACCACACTCACCTTGGCAGCACTCCAAGACTTATGGATTCTCCAGGTTTACACCAGGTAATTCTCAGTAGATTATATAGTGCTGGAAATAGAACTGGGGTCAAACACATGCAAGGGATACAATAACAGCTCTGTACTGTCTTCTTGGCTTTGTTTCTTATATTTTGAATATCTTTTATGCAGTGCATATATGCTAATAGTGCTATCCCCTTTTAATGTTTCCTTAATCAGTATATAAAGTCCAGTTACATTTCTTTCTTTCTTTTATTTTTTTTTTTGCCCCTCTAGATTGGGTGGTTTTTTGCAACTGAATATTCAAAATCATAAATATCTGGGACTATCTCTACATCATTTCAGGTATATCTGGGCATAAACTGGAAATTTGAATTCATAAATGTTCTGTGGTAGGAGGGATGATTTGTTTACCAACTTGGAGCAGGTCTGAATGTCACTCAAGGGTGTGCAGGTGCAAGTGCATACATGACTATGCAGTACCAAGTGAATGCGCTATAATAAAAGATTATAAATTCGTACATCAAATTCCATTATCATCTTTTGGAGAGATCAAAAATTTTTTCAGAGGAATCCGTGTACTGAGAGAGAAGGGCTTAGTATCAAGGTGGTCTGTGCCTAGTAATTTCCAGAGTTCTTTGCTGTTCCACCTCACACAGACCTGAAGGTGGCTATGTGTTGGGAGTAGTTTGAAGAGAACTATAAGGCTACATTCATATGTCCTTTGGGGATGAATGGTAATGAAAGCAGTAAAGAGGCCACTTTGCTGACTTTTGAGGCTTTGGGTTTTTGCAGGTTGTTTTCTGATTGTAGGGGTACTGCTTGATTTCTAGCTATCAAATGTAGATAAGGACGGGCTGTTGTCTATCTGCTAGGCTTAAGCAAATCTTTCAGACCCAAGTTAGTGGTTGAACTAATTTTAGGAATTTTCTCTAAGAAAAACTCAATAAATTCTATACAGGAAAGTAAAGAGAGTTTATCTAGATGTCATCTGTAGGTGACCACATAACATTGGCAACTGGAATACAATATCATCTCCAGCAATCAGGTTCTGGTGAGTTTGACTATTGTTTCTATGCTATAATTTCATGCCTTCCATTGCAGCATTGTCATTACAGGTTTGTAGGATTGGTATCTCCGGTGCTTGGTGTAATACACCTATCTCTAAGGCCAAGATATGTACCTTAAAATCTCTTCCTGATTGAAACTTGTTTGTTCACATTTGGTTTATTTTTCTGAAAATGGTATCTCTCTGTTTCCAATCATTTGAGAGCTCTCCTTTTTGCCATTGCTAGTCTGAGTATCAAGTATAATTATGTTTTTTTATCCAATTTTTTGTATACTTTCTGTAGATTTTGCACTAAAATACAAACAAGTCTTCCTTTTTTATGAATCTTGCTCCCACTTCTAAAGTTTTGTTTTAAAAAAAGCTAATTAGATTATTTTGGACAGGCCATGTTTTAATACCACATTATTTGGAAAATGTTAATATAAATGTGATTGATTTTTCCTTCTGATCTCCTTTGAATTCCCTTGTAGTGGTTTTAAATGTGTATTGTTACCCTTTCCCCCAACTTCCTCCTATCTCACCTGGAGAGGGAGACCCTCCCATAGCTGGGAGGGGTCTGTGGTAGGTAATTTAAGGGATTGCCTGGGGGTAGAGAGAGGGAGATTCAGCAAGAAGCCTGAGCTGGAAGCAGCATGGAGAGATAATAGAAACAAGATAGTTGCAGGAGCAGGAAAGAGGCTGCTTAGTTTAGAAGCAATGTAAGATACACACATGGTGGTTAGAGACTTGTAATAAAGCTGATGTCTCCTGAACCTGACTGCTGTGGGTCATTTCCTCACTGTTACCCTTAACCCATAGGCTTGCCATTCCAAAAAAAAAAACTTCAGGATGTGCTGAGAAATATCTCACCATCCTTCCACCACCATCCACGACCATTAAGGACTATTAATTCAATTAATACTCGTTGTATTGCCATGATTTGACTTGGCCTCTTTCCTATCTTCCCTTAATCTATACCTCTCCCCCTTTCCACCTTCTTCCTCATCCTTCCTTTCTTCTCTCCTTCCTTACTCATTTGTCTCATTTTCATTTGTTTAGTTGCCTTTGATCTAACCTCTAACTATTCTCAGATTTATTTTCGATTATGTAGCATCTTTGATAGCAAAGACAAAACTAAGTCTAGGACGAAATTAAAACAATTTATTTATAAACTGCAGTGTGTGACCCATCTGCTCTCACTTTGTTTTAGCAGAGTTTAAAGAGGAGTCAGTTTTCTAGAGTGAAAAGAAGTCTCCTGACTTGAGCCATAGGACAGTTGTTAGGGTGCTTAACTTGCATGTGGCTGACATAGGTATGATTCCTAGAATCCTATTTATCCCCTGAGCTGTATAAAGAGTGATCCCTGAATTCAGAGTCAGGAATGTACTAAGTACTTAATTATATTAATTGACTGAAAAAAAAAATAACAACAGTCCTGTGATTAAAAAATCCTCCCAGGGCCCGGAGAGATAGCACAGGGGCGTTTTCCTTGCAAGCAGCCAATCCAGGACCTAAAGTGGTTGGTTCGAATCCCGGTGTTCCAATATGGTCCCCCATGCCTGCCAGGAGCTATTTCTGAGCAGACAGCCAGGAGTAACCCCTGAGCATCGCTGGGTGTGGCCCAAAAACCAAAAAAAAAAAAAATCCTCCCTACAAAATAAATAACCCAATGATAAAAGATGCAATATGACACACATTAAAAAATTATAAAACTATACTGAGAACTAGCATAATCATGTGAATGAATGAGGAAATTGGAAAGCCTGTCTAGAGTACAGGTGGGGGTGGGGTGGGATGGAGGGAGATTTGGGACATTGGTAGTGGTAATGTTGCACTGGTGAAGGGGGGTGTTCTTTACATGACTGAAACCTAATCACAATCATCTCTGTAATCAAGATGTTTAAATAAATAAAAATACTAAAAAAATTATAAAACTACAAAAATAAGATAATTTTCTTTAATTTAGAAAATCTGTACATTAGTAACTTACATAATGGAGAGACAATATTTTCTTTTTTAAAATCAGACTGTGGTTCCCTTAAATTGTTAAATTTATTTTATTTCATTATTATAATTATAATAATATTATTAGTTTTTGGGTTTTGGACCACACCCAGTGATGCTCGGGGTTACTCCTGCTACGTGAAATCACTCCTGTCTTGGGGACCATATGGGATGCCAGGGGATTAAACCCAGGACTGTTCTGTTTTGGGGTCACACCCGGCAGTGCTCAGGAATTATTCCTGGCTCCATGCTCAGAAATACTCCTGGCAGGCACTGGGGATCATATGGGATTCCAGGATTTGAACCGATGACCTTCTGCATGAAAGGCAAATGTCTTACCACCATGCTCTCTCTCCGGCCCCTCAGGACTGTTCTGGGTCAGCTGCTTGCAAGGCAAATACTATCGCTACAGCCCCTTACCTTTATATTTTTAATAAAGTACATTACTTTTTTGTTTCCTAAGCAGTTCATGTGAGTCTTAAGGAGTCCACTTGTGATTCATAGACTTCCAGATCAGCAGTTCAAAGCAAGGGCCTGAGAATGTGATAATACCTTAGTTCTATGCTGCCTGGATTATCTAATTCACTCCATTGGTGATTGGGATTCCCTAGGCCATACAGGCTAGTGCTCAGGGACCTTCAGGGTTGCACTTGATATTGCTTAGGGGACCATGTGGTGTGCTAGAGGTTTAAACTTTCCTGTGGCTTAGCATGTATCTGTTGACCTATATCCCATACTCAAGAATGTACTTTTTAAAAAATCATAACTGTCTACTCACCAAGTTTGTAATTTTAGTACTATGCCATATAATCAACATGTTTACTTCAACTTCGTTTGAACAAACATTTATATATAATTACCTTAGAACTTTCAATAATATCAGAAGTTATTTTTCAATAAGATAAACTTTGAAATTGCATTGTTCTCAAAAATAAATAAAATATTGAACTAATATTGCAATATTGGAATTAACTGTTTAATTATAGGCTGATAAGACAGACATAGTAAAGGCATCACTGAACTGTTATAATGTTAGGTTTTGTAATTTGAGTTCTATTTCCATGCATGCTTGAGATGATTTGAAATTGAAAATGTGCAAAATTAATTTAGAAAAGCAACTATTTGATCTAAATTAAAAATCATAATTTATGGAGTGATGTGTAATGCATGTATGCATCTGCATTTGTTAAATAGCTGTCATTTGGGTAGAAGTTCTTAAAGCAGCCACAAGCATTTGAGATAGATGTTATTGATTTCCACAGATTGGTTTCTGTTTGTTTGGGCTTGTGATATCACCAACTGCACACCATCCCCTCATTACTCTAAATATAATGTTATGGGAAACTTAAATGATTATTATTAACTTATGAAACATTATAGGTTATATTTAGATAATATTATAGATGAAATTTGTGGCATTCATCTAGAAATGTACAGATCTAGTTCATTTGCCCAATAATGCTGATTGATGCATATAAAGTCAAAACAAGCACTATAATTTAGAATGGACTCCAAACAAATAATCAAACCTTTCTAGATAAGTGTTCCAATTTTTTTATGTACTCCACCACAGGAGTACTTAACTAATATTTTCTGGACATAGTTTTACATTTGAACTTAAGATGTTTTAAATTTATCAATTTTATCACATTTCTCAGTGACTAAACTGATTGAGGACACTGTATAATTTTGGCTCAAAACATGATAGCTGGCTAGGTAAGCCAGGTGAGGTGGTAAGGATGATGGTTTTTGAATAGCCTCACTAATGCTAAGACTAGAAGGAGTTAGTTTACCTCAGTGTTTGAGCAAAATTTTTAAAATCACTGAACCACCTGAATCATGCCATTGAGAGGAAAGCACTAACTATATTAAATCTGGAAAGGGTCAGAAAATGGAAACAAGAGAACTATCTAGTTATCCCTCATAAAAATCTCTTTTTAAGACCAGAGTAATAGTTCAACTAGTAGGTCACTCACTTTGCTTTGCAAGTGGCTGACGCAGGTTAAATCCTAGATATTCCATAAGGTCCTCAGAATCCCATAGGTAATAATTCCTAAGCATCGAACTATGACTAAATCTGAAGTAATACTTTTTTGTGACTTCCAAAGCCAAATAAAATCAAGCAACAAAACAAAATAACTTCCTATGTTATTTGATTATGCCACATTGAAACTGAAACTATAAATAAAAATTATGAGTCCAGTCAGCCTTAATTTACTTAGTTATTTGTTCATTCTGTCTTATCTAAATATAACCATTAATATTGATACCTTTACAGAAATGGAAAATAGTGCTCGCTTCGGCAGCACATATACTAAAATTGGAACGATACAGAGAAGATTAGCATGGCCCCTGCGTAAGGATGACACGCAAATTCATGAAGCTTTCCATATTTTAAAAAAAAATGGAAAACAGGGATGGATAGGATAGTGACACAAGAATGTACCAGGACAATCCTGGACAAATTGGAAGAAAGGGCACTATCTATATTAGTAATATTTTAGTAAATATAAACATTTTATATATTATCTAGCACATTTATCCAGAAGTCTGTCTGTCATCTGCGCTAATGGAGACAAAGCATAGTATGGGTAAGAAATTTCTGGTAATTTCCCAGTTTTTGCCTTCAAGATCACATCTGATTACAACGTTTGAAAGAATAAATACTTAAGAGTTCATTCATGCTTCAAATAAACTTTTATTGAGCAAGGGTAAATATACCTCTTTATGTCAGTCTCCCATTTCTAAGAAGGAGACATGGGAGGAGGAAATAAAGGTAGGGAAGGAGAGAGAGCGAGGGAGCAAGGAGAGAGAGAGAAAGAGAGAGAGAACTTCTCTCTGATTTTCAACCATATCTATAAATGCTTATGACTAAATTTTACATTTGTGGATAAGTATAAAATATTAGGAACATGAGGCCGGAGCAGTGGTGCAGAGGTAGGGCGTTTGCCTTGCTTGCAGCGGACCTAGGACTGACCATGGTTCCATCCTCCAGCATCTATATGGTCCTCCAAGCCAGGAGCAATTTCTGAGTGCAAAGCCAGGAGTAACACCTGGGTGTCACCAGGTGCGCCCCCCCCCCCAAATAAAAACATACAAAAAATAAAATAAAATACTAGGAACAACAGAAACAAATGTGAATCACAAAGGAAAGATAATTGTGATCAAATATAGTTCCAGAAGGAAGTCAAACTTATATTCTGATAATACGGGAAAAAATGTATCAGTAGTCCTTTCAGTGGAGACTAATCATAATAAAAATGCAGCTCAATTGGATAAGGAATTGGAAAATATTTTTTGTTAGATATGTGAGGAAATATAACTATATAGGCAAAATCTTGAAAATGCCAATGGCTTTTCAAGGGAAAATCAGGAAAAACATCATTATTTTCTTGAAGTGGCAAGAGTACAAAGACAGATGAAACATTTTATATAGAAGGGACTGAATATGCTAAAACAAAGACAGCTAATGGCATGTCTCTACTTTAGCATATGACAATTTCGCTGCATCCAACCACAAATTAAAAAGGGAAAGGTGAAATTGATAATATTTAAGTTATGTACACTAATGAATAGGATTGGCAGAAGAAATAGTAAAGCTTAAATTGGTTTTAAGATTGAGGACCTTTTGTTTTTTTGTTCTTGCTGAAAATATAATTTGTGATAACAGTATTGCAAATTACTTTGGTTGAATTTGATACTTAAAAAGAATAATTTTTCAATTAGATTTTTCTCTGTTTTGGTCATTGCTTTTAAGGAAAACCAAGCTGACACAATTATGCAATTAAAATATTATTATAACTGAGGTTAACACATGCCTTCATCAAATTATGAAAATAAGTAGAAATTTTCTCTAATTGTATAAAGTGAACTATTATTCTTTTACTTTGTCACCTTAATCCCACTGAGCTCTTTTGGAGAGTTATTTTTATCTTTATTTTTTTTTCAATTTGTTTATTTATTTGGCTTTTGGGCCACACCAGTGACGTTCAGGGGTTACTCCTGGCTCTGCACTCAGAAATTGCGCCTGGCAGGCTCAGTGAAACATATGAAATTTGGGAATCAAACCCGGGTTCGTCCCTGTTCATTCATTTGCAAGGAAAATATCCTACTTCTTTGCTATCACTATAGTCCTAGTTTAAATTTTAATTTTAATCTAAGCAGGTGGAGCCCCTCTGTGTTTGCCATTGATAAGTATTATGTAAAAATTGAAATTGTTAGCTGATAAAACTACCTTTTGAAAAAGGTAAGAATTTCACAAGAAAGGCAATGCACTGATTGTTTTACACAAGAGAACCTGAACCTTCACAAGGAAAAGAAGCTTGCTATTAATGACATGTCACATAATAAATATATAGGCCTATATATCTTTACATATACAATCTTTACACCTTCTGTTTTCTGTCCTATTTTTCTCAACTTTCCTTCATAGTGTCTGGATCATCATCTCTATGAGAAGTACACAACACATGGTGGGACAGAGGTTCAATCAGGTATCTTAAGTATGCCTAAATATTTGTAACAGAAGATTCTGTATAATTCTGTTGTTTTCAGTTCTTATAGGTCATCTTTGTAGTGATTGATATCACACTATTTGGGAGAAATAGAACCCAACACCTCTTACATGCTATATTCTCTGACTTGAGCAACAACTCCAAACTCACCTAAAGTTTGATTACTTGTAATTTCCCACATGCAGTAAAAAGGTCATGCACTTTCTTATTAATTTCTAATAAAAACGAGGATGATAATGATTATTTTTTTTAAAAAAAATATTGGGTCACAATCAGTTCTGCACTCAAAAATCGCTATTGGCAGGGTCAGGGGAGCATATGGAATGTTCGAGATTCAACCTGGGTCTATCCCAAGTTGGATGCATACAAGGAAAACACCCTACGCTCTGCTACCACTCTGATGCAATAAAATTCTTTTTAATTTGAGAGCACAATTGAAGAGTAGATGAAAAGCTGATATAAAGGTAGTTAATTTGATATTATTTATTTTTATTTTAATCTGAATCTTTATTTAAGCACCGTGATTACAAGCATGTTTGTAGTTGGGTTTCATTTATAAACAGTATACCCCCCTTCACCAGTGCAACATTCCCACCACCAATGCCCCCATCCTCCCTCACCCCTGCCTGTATTCAGGATAAGCATTCTACTTCTCTCATTCTTTAACATTGTCATGCTAGTTGTTAGTGTAGTTATTTTATTAACAGAATTCTCCACTCTTTGTGGTGAGCCTCAAATTGTGAGCTGGCCCTTCCAGCCCTTCAAGCCCTTAACTCTATTGTCTCTGGGCCTTATTACATTAATGTCTTTAATTTTTTTAAATCCATAAATGAGACTATTCTGTATCTATCTCTCTCCTCTGACTTATTTCATTAAACATAATAGATTTCATGTACATCCACGTATAGAAAAATTTCATGACTTTATCTCTCCTGATGGCTGCATAATATTCCATTGTGTATATGTACTACGGTTTCTTTAGCTATTCATCTGTTGAAGGGCATTTTGGTTGTTTCCTGAGTCTGGCTGTTGTAAATAGAGCTGCAATAAATATAGGTGTGAGGAAGGAATTTTTGAATTGTATTCTTGTGTTCCTAGGATATATCCCTAAGAGTGGTATAACTTGATCATATGGGAGCTAAATTTCCAGGTTTTGAGGAATCTCCACTTTGTTTTCCATAAAGGCTGGACTAAATGGCATTCCAACCAGCAATGAATAAGAGTTCCTTTCTCTCCACAACCCTGCCAGCACTAATTGTTCTTGTTCTTAGTGATATGTGCCAATCTCTGGTATGAGATGATATCTCATATTTGTATTGATTTACATCTCCCTGCTGATTAGTGATGTGGAGCATTTTTTCATGTGTCTTTTGGCCATTTGTATGTCTTTGAGGAAGTGTCTGTTTATATTTCTTCTCCCCATTTTTTGATGGGGTTCTATGTCTTTTTCTTATTAAGTTCTGTCAGTACTTTGTATATTTTGGAGATTAGCCCCTTGTCTGATAGATATTGGGTGAATAGTTTTTTCCATTCTGTGGGTGGCTGTTGTATCTTAGGCTCTATTTCCTTTGAGGCGAAGAAACTTCTCAGCTTAATATAGTCCCATCTGTTTATCTCTGCTTCTACTTGTTTGGAGAGTGCAGTTTTCTTTTTGAAGATGCCTTCAGTCTCAATGTTATATATTGTTTTACCACGTGTTGTTCTATATACTTTATGGTTTCAGGCCTTATATTAAGGTCTTTAATTCATTTGTATTTGATCTTTGTGAATGGTATTAGATGGGGTTCTGAGTTCACTTTTTTGCAAGTGGCTAACCAGTTGTGCCAAAACCACTTTTTGAAGTGACTTTCCTTGCTCCATTTTGGATTTCTTGTGCCTCTACCAAAGATTAGTTCATTGTATGTGTGGGGAATATTCTCTGAATACTCAAGTTTATTCCACTGACCTGAGGATCTGTCTTTATTTCACTACCATATTGTTTTGATAATTATTGCTTTGTACTACAGTTTAAAATTGGGAAAAGTAATGCCTCCCACATTCCTTTTCCCATGGATTTCTTTAGCTATTTGTGGGTATTTATTGTTCCAAATGAGAAAATTACAAACCAATATCTCTTATGAACACAGATGCAAAATCCTCAATAAAATGCTGGCAAATAGAATTCAATGCATCATCAAGAAGGTCATTCACCATGACCAAGTAGGTTTCATCCCAGGAATACAAGGATGGTTTAACACCCATAAATCAATAAATATAATACACCATATGAACAAAAAAAAACAAAAATCATATGATCAGATAAATAGATACAGAGAAAGCATTTAATAAGGTCCAACACCCATTCTTGATTAAAACCCTCATAAGGATGGGAATCAAAGGTACTTTTACTGTCTTGTCAAGGCTATCTACCACAAGCCAAAGGAATATATTATTATTAATGGAGATAAACTAAAACCCTTTCTCATAAAATCTGGTACAAGACAAGGTTGCCCTCTGTCACCACTCCTCTTCAAACTAGTACTGGAATTACTTGCCATCATGATTAGGCAAGAAAAATATATCAAGGGCGCCCATATAGGTAAGGAAAAAGTCAAGCTCTCACTGTTTTCAGATGACATGATAATATATTTAGAAAACCCTAAAGACTCTGCCAAAAAGCTTCTAGAAACCATAGATTCATATAGCAATAGGACAGGCTACAAAATTAACATGCAAAAGTCAATGACCTTCTTATACACTAATAATAATAGAGAAAAAAATGGACATTAAGAAAACAATACCATTCACATTAGTGCCCCACAAACTCAAATATCTTGGAGTCAACTCCAAGTGGTGAAGGATTTATACAAAGAAAACTGAAAAATCCTGCTTCAATAAATAAGAGAGGACACAAGGAAATGGAGACATATGCCCTGTTCATGGATTGGCAGGATTAATATCATTAAAATGACAATACTTCCCAAAGCATTATATGTATTTAATGCAATTCCTCTAAAGATACCCATGACATTTTTTCAAAGAAATGGATCAAACACTCTTGAGATTATTATTATATTGCATGGTATTTGCATTAAACTTACTTTCCTTCCTTGTAAAATTCAGATTCCTTTGCAAAAAATAAAACATGACCTAATTCTAGGATTGGTTATCAGATTTAAATAAGATGGTGATATTGGATGACCTCCTAAAAGCATAAAGCAGTAGTAAGTTTGAATACATTTGTGGTTAAAGAAATGGTATAAACATTTTGTACGTAATGTGTAAATGTGTTCAATTAATTATGATGTTAGTTTTTAGCCACAATTTCTGGAGTAACTAAATTTAATTTTCTTTAAGATAAAAATATAGTGTGAGAGTTTCTACCATCAGAATCCAGTTGTATTGCATTATGTTTTGTTTACTTTAATCAAGTAATTATCAATATTATAGGACAGCAGATGTATATTCATTTAAACAAAATGAATACTGGGAAGAAAAAGTATCTTACCTTATGAAAAAGTATTTCAACCTAAGCAATAATCCTAAAAAGTAACCAAACCTACCTATTAGCTAAAGCTCATGCTAGTCCTAGAATAGACCTAAACCTGTCAACAGACATTTAAAAATCTTCATAAACATTATATTTATTTTTCATTCTGAAATTATTCAACCTATGTCTCAGTTCTTTGAGTAATCTAACCCTATTTCTGAACTCATTCTGTTTTAACTCTGTTTTAAGCTTATATTTAGTAGGTCCTAAACCAATGCACCTTTAATGCAGCCAACCTGGGTTAAATCCCAAGCATCCATATGGTCATCCAGCCTTCTAGAAGTGATTTCTCAGTGCAGAGCCAGGAGTAATGCACTACTTGGTGTGGCCAAAAAAATTAATAAAAAAACTTTATTAAAGTACAATGGACTGGGGGCCGGGCGGTGGCGCTGGAGGTAAGGTGCCTGCCTTGCCTGCGCTAGCCTAGGACGGACCGCGGTTCGATCCCCCGGCGTCCCATATGGTCCCCCAAGAAGCCAGGAGCAACTTCTGAGCACATAGCCAGGAGTAACCCCTGAGCGTCACAGGGTGTGGCCCAAAAACCAAAAAAAAAAAAAAAAAAGTACAATGGACTAATGAAATAATAAATTTTTTTAATTTAGTTAGGGTTATTTTTTATTTGTTTTTGGAACTAAATCTCTTATGTGCAAGTGGCATGGCATTTGGTCCTTTACTCAGATATGGATTTTGATTCAGTCACTTATTTGATTGATTATAGGACTTTCCTTAATCTTTTTGGACTATATTACTATTAGAGTGGTGATATATTTCATAGAGTTATTATAAATATTGAATAAAATTATATACATATATAATATTTGCAATTTTTCCTAAGAATATCTTGGTTTATTATGACTCAGTTCTGGGATTTTTGGTGGTATTTTGTTTTCTTTCTTTTTGGGGGGGCCACAATCAGTGATGTTCAGGGGTAACTGCTGGCTATGTACTCAGAAATCACTCCAGTTTAGGGGACCATATGGGATGCCGGGGATCAAACTGAGATCAGTCTTGGGTCAGCCGCTTGCAAGGCAAGCTCCCTACCTACTGCTGCAATACTGTTCTAGTTCCTCACTTATGCTTTCTAAAAATGTTTTTTTGTAAGTTTCTATTCTATAAACTGGTATTATATAAACATTTTTAAATAATGTTTTTTAAGAAATTTTACCTGATACCTCCATTTGTGTTCTAATTAGAGACTCAGAATTTTTCATTATTCATTATACTTTTTTCCTAGTAATTTATAACTTACACTATCATCTTTTATTTCTTTATTGTTTTAGGTCCAAAATGGGTAAGTGTTCTATTCTATAAACTGCTCCAAAACCTAGTAAAACAAAACAAAACACTGCTTATAAGTTACTTATTATTATTATTATTATTATTATTATTATTCATCTTAGTAAGGGTATTAAAACAAAACAAAAATTAAAGGAATCCAAACCTGGAAAAATATTACCTTTTAATTTTTGTAGGTAACATGCTAATGTACATTGAAAAGTCTTCATTAGAAAACTATTAGAAAATAATTAATGCATCAAATGAACTAGTTTTAATATCAATGTACAAAACAAGTAGTACATAATAAATGAAAGAATACACATCTTTTTTTTTTTGGTTTTTGTTTTTTGGTACTCACCTGGTGATGCTCAGAATTTACTCCTGGCTATGCACTCAAAAATCGCGCCTGGCTTAGGGGACCATATGAGATGCTGGGGATCAAACTGAGGTCAATCCTGGGTCAGCCGCTTGCAAGGCAAGCTCCCTACCTACTGCTGCACTACTGTTCTAGAAGTATCTGTCCTTTCTGGATGAGCAGCATGCAAGGCAAACACCCTACTGCTGTGCCACCACTCTGTCCCCACACATAAAAATTAAATTGAGTAAAAACTTAGTTTTACCATAGAACTTTAAAGGTTGTATTTATTCCTGATGAATTTAACAAAAGTGTTGAAAACTGTGTAACAAAAATTGTAAGACAGTGTTAAATAATTGAGAACAAAATATTAGGATATGGAATTACATACCATGTACATAAATGCAAATAATACTGTTTAACTATTCATTCTTTCTTCTTTGTTTTTTTCTTTTTGGGCCATATCCAATGGTACTCTAGAATTATTCCTGGCTCTATACTCAGGAATCACTTTCTGTCATTTTGAAGACAAAATGGGATGCTGGGTATCGAACATGGGTATAGCAAATGCTTTACTTGCTACACTATATCTATGGCCTATCCAACTATTCTACCAAAAGCAATACATAGATTTGTTTTTTATTTTATTTTTTGTTTTGGGGTCACACCAGCAGTATTCAGGTTACTCCTGGCTATGCACTCAGAAATCGCACCTGGCAGGCTTGGGGGACCATATGGGATGCTGGGGATTGAACTAAGATCTGTCGTTTGTTCATGGCAAATGCTCTACCACCATGCTATCACTCCAACCCCAGAAATACACAGATTTAACTCTCTCCCAATCAAAGTCATTTAAAATGTAGTGACATATTATTTATATATTTATTTATTATTTTTGTTTGTTTTGGAGAAGTCACGCCTTGTGGCACTTAGGTGCTCTGGTCCTCTACTGATATTTTAAAGAAATTAAGATAAAAAATACTATAGCTTATTTGGTACTACAAAAGACTTCAATTACTTAAAGAAATTTTGAGGAAGTAAAACAAAATGAGGCATTATGTCAGGGATGACATTAAACTATATACAAACTATGTAAAACTGTATAATTTGGTCCCCTGAACTCATCAAGAGTTATCTCTGGGTGTAGAGCCTCGAGAGTCCTGAGCACAGTCAGGACCAAATAAATAAATAAATAACCTTTATCTGATAACTAAATAAAGATTGAAAAATGTATCAGAAAATTATATCTGAAAGCTAGACATTTATTTAAAATTTTATAGTTAATTTATGGTAAAATAATGCCATTGAGTAAGGATGGTTTCTTCAATATGCTGGGAAAACTTAAAAATCACATGTTGAGATTAAAGCTAAACAACTCTGTTACTGAATATACAAAAATAAACTAAAATGGATTAAGGACTTAAATGGTAGACCTGAAAACATAAAGTACTAAAGAAGAAGTATTGTCATTTGTAAGAAAATATTGAAGAACTTAAGGAAGTCAGAAAGAGACAGCTATTGTATTACTTTACTTACTGTAGTTATATGATATGTAAAACATAAATGTGAAGACGTTAAACATTGACAATGGAACAAAGATTACCAGAGAAGAGGAGGGGGTAGGAAGCTAAAGTAATAAGTAAAACAATTCAGAATTTTCAGATATCTTGGGTTCTCTGTTAAGTGGAGCAGCACAGAGATAACTGATCCGCTAACCACTTCCTGATCATAAAAAAAAATCTCCCTTTTGTCCCCTTATCATCATAAGAAATCTTATGTGCATATGTAAGTATTCAATTACTCTATTCACACAATTCCTTGCTGCCCAGCTCATTTTTGACTGACTTTTAGACCTAAAGGTATATTGATTTGTGGCAAGATCAAAGCATAGACCCAGAAAACAAGCTTGAAGCCACAAAGGCTAAAAGTGAAGTCTGGGAGAAGGAGAGAAGATCTTTAAACTTACAAAAAAAAAAGAAGGAACACTATCTAAGAGAGCCAGATTTGAATCCTAAAAATGGTGCTTCCATGCTTTAAGACAAATTAGTCATCTGGAGTAAAATACAGGTACACACTGCACCTATTGAGCTTCTTATTCATGAGATCTAGGTTGTTGACTCAATGCAAGATTTGCATTTCTAAATCCTTAGCTGATGATAGTGTTGCTGGTATGGGGATTACTTAAAAATCATTTTCTATGGATGGGGCCATTAAGAGGCCTCTTTCACTCCAAATTAAGCGAAAGGATGCACTGAATTCAGGAGTGTTTCTGTTAGAGGAGGCAGCATGTACAATGACCCAGAATCAGAGTCAGTGGTATTAGAGACTAATCCTTATTTATTCAAGATCCAGCCATTGAGATTATACCCTTGCACAACACAGTATGTCGAAGTGCAATGACCACATTGTGTTGTTATGGCAATATTGCCACTTGAAGTAACATGTGGTCACACCACTATGGTCTAAGGCCATAACCCTGATGTGAGAAATCTTCCTTTCTATTCATCTTTGCCCAGTATCAGTGATTATGAATAAAAAACTTTCCAAATCCTGGTCTGTATCTTTTACCTATTTATATTTTTCTTCAGAGGTTCTTATATTGTCATTATCATTCAGTCCCTGTAGTTTACTCCAGTTGGAGTAAATTTGTAAACTGGTAACTTTTGTAATGAAACACCCAATGGATTAGGTTCCCTTGTAATCTATAGAGGACTCATCTGATGAGTAAAAAATAACATGTTTAGGTTCTTCCAGGAACTATCTGTTTACTCTGCTTTGACGGTAAGAATTACATTAAGGATGAAACTTAGCAGTGGAGATCAATACCAAATGGATTTATATAGCACGTGGAGGAGAAAATGGCAGAAGTGTCTGTTAACCTGATGACATTTTGTGCTGTTATTGAAAGTTCATTACTTAACTGATGTCTCTGCACAGGAAGGCTGAACTTTGAAATATTATTAGATATGCTGACTGAAGCAGAGGCTGTATCACAGGAGTCTAAGCATTTGGTCTTTTCAAAACAATATTTTAAAAAATTTCTCAGCATAGCTTGTCTTTGGACACTGATACTGTGCTTGAGCATTTGTACTACACAAACTTCTTGTCACCTTTTTTTGATCATGAATATTTGTACATGCTATTTTTACTTCTCAGAATGCTTTATGCCTGATCTTAAGACATCATGTCTTTTCCTTTTTTGTCACATGCAAAGGCTGGTTTCAGGTGAATCTGGCCTATTTCCTTTTTATGGAGTTCAAGGCCAAAAGCTTTATGTCCTTGTTACATAAATCTTGCTGATGCTGGGTCCAGGGCAGAGCTAGAGTAAGATAAGCAGAGGCAGAGATGAAAGAAGCACATGTAGTCCAGAAGACCAGACAAGTCAAACATATAGTAGAAGGGTTGTTTGTGCATCAAATCTAGGATATAAATAATTAGAGAAATAATAGTCTATGGCACAAGGAGAACAGATCAAGAAGCCTCAGGGGAATATTGTAAGACCAGTTAATATGTCATGGTATGGTTCATGGAGGAAAGACTACAGGCCTGCATTAGACTGACTGGGAAATATGTTTAATGGGTCTCATGACATATATAGTGTGATATATATGTATATATACATATTTATGTATGTGTATATATATACACTAATCTTATTCATATTCTGACTGAATTTGCTTGGAAAATATAAAAAATTTAATGGATTTAGTGGTCCCATTCAAAGTATTTAAAAAACAGTTGAGCTATCTGTAGTGATATTATTTACTTGAATTAATGGAAAACAAAACCAAGAAAAAGACAAAACATTTAAGTTATTTCCTACCCTGAATGGTCAAAGCTTATTCTCATTGGTAAAGGGAAAGCATAGGAAAATGGTTTTACCAGATGTTTTGAGTATTTTACTATCCAGGAACTCATTAGAATTACTGTGTTTATCTTAAGTGATTGTGTTAATTTTAAATGAATGTGTTAATCTTAAATCTGACTAGTATTTTGTGGTGTAGATGTTTTCTTATCCACCCATCATTAAAAGACTTTTAGATATTTCTGAGTTTGACAATTATAAAAAATGTTACATATATTTGCGCTTTTTTTGAGTTGATAAAACGTATTCAAATTTTTTCAAGAATAACTTAACATTTTTGTGATTCTACCAGTAATGCTGAAAAATTTTGTTAGCTTACATCCTTATCATTATTTGATATTATCAGTATTTTTATATTTTAGAATCCTGACATATATATGTAATGGTATTTCAATTTTTTCACTATTTTTGGACTTACTTTGAACTCCCTTAATGTATAATGCTGTTAAATATACTTTAATGTTCATATTTACCATCTGTCTTTTGTTGGTGCAGTAGCTCTTCAAAAAATTTACCTATTAAGAATTGATTGTTTTATTATTGAATTTTAAGAGTTATTTAAATCTCCTGATGCAATTAATTACTTTGATGTAAAATTTGAAAATATACATTTTCCTATGTTGCTACATTTTCTTTACCTTCTTGATTATATCCTTGATACATTTTCTAGTCATTGGAATAGGATTATTTATTTTTTCGTTAGGCAGATTCTGCTATATTCATCAAAACTCAGGAATACAGGCTTTTTTTGACTAAAAAGCTCCTCTTCAAGGTTAAGTCAAAGTTACCCTTTACTGGACTTTATCTCAGTCAAACTCTCACATGACTTCTTTTATTTGTTTGTCCTATTTCTCTATTTCCCTATTGATTTTTCCTAAGAACATTCCTAATTAACTCCATTTATTTTAATCCTAAACTTGGGAATTTCTTGTAAAAATACTCAAATAAATTTAGATGCTATAAAATATATAAAAGTTTTTATTACTTTAAGAATAGCATAATGTAAAAAAAAATGTTAAAAGTGGGCTAAAGGCACATTGGTCTTACCATTCAGTATTATATCTATATGTAAATAGAAAATATATATGTTCTGGTTATGACATATAACAGTTTGTAACAGATCACGTATAGTCCAAAATAGTAAATATGTCATAGTAAACTTTTATATTCTCAAATTTGGTAACAACTGGATTAGGTTAACTGTTTTGACAAGTTTTTAATAGATTTTTAGTATATATTTAACCCCACAGAGATACTAGGAAATATTTTATTAAAACTGCCAACATATTAATTGCTCACTGACAGAATTTTCAGTAAGTAGAAGGTTGGTAACCGAGTCTACAAGTTATTTTAAAGATTACACTTAAGCAAATTGCCATTTCTTACACAAATACTACAAAAATATATTAAAAGTAAAATTAGATTTCATGTTATATGTATTTTCTCTAATAAATCCAAGATCTTTTCATTTTAGTAGAATAAGTTATGCCACACAAAAATTAATGTTAAGCTTAATTTTTGTTCATTTAATTTTTGTTTATATTTAATTCAAATAGGTTTGGGTTTTATTGTTGATATGAGCCCTAATATTATGAGATTATGCTATTATATAACTAATTTTGAGTAACACAATAAATATTAGAGTGGCATGAGTAGTAGCAAGAACATATTTCCTGAGATTTGAACGTAATTGGATGAGTGATCCCAGGAAAAATCATGGCTGGGAGTAAAGAATAAAAGGACTGTTGACTAGAAGCATAGGGAGCTGGTGTGGGCTATGGGCAGTGCTTGAACTATAAAGCACCATTTTGAATTGAACTGAGATAGGAGCATGGCAGGGAGAATTAAAAAAGGTCTTTTGAGCTCAATGATGGGAGAGGCTGCAGGCTGCAGGTAGAATTTGGAATAAAATAATGCCATTTTGAATCAAATTGAGGTGAGTAAGCCAGACAAAAGCATGGCTGCTCCACTTGCACTCTGCAGTAGTGCATTTCTTTCAGTCACCAAGTTCCACTACAACATATAAAAAACATACACTACAAAATATCACAATGAAAAAACAATGCAGAACACCACACCATGTTACTGAAGAAGCTAGTTCTGAAGACTCAGCCCCCATTAGCCACCTAAATAATGCTCTGATTTGTGCTTTATAGAGAAAATGTGAAGGCTATCCAAAGACCTCAAAGGAACCTTGAAATGGACAGCTCATAAGACTCAAGAGGATATGAGACCAGAAAAGAGAAAACTTCAAACAAAATTATCAGGGGTGAAAGATATGATAGATGAAATGAAAATCTCATTGGAAAGCCTCACCAGCAGAGGAATAACACCGACTGAGGACAGAAACAGTGAGCTGGAAGATGAGCTACATAACTTCTCTATTCAGAAGAAGAAATTGGTAGTCTTAAAATAAACAAACAGAAAATGGAAACTATACTCAAAAATAAGTAAACAGACAACAATAGACCTTTGGGATAAATTTAGCAGGAACATAAGAATCATTGGGGTTCCAGCGGGCCAGGAAGAAAACCCCTATAAAGGATTAACAGTCAAAGACATCACTGCTGAGAAATTCCCAAAGCTGAAGAATGCTTGCACCCACACCCTCAATACCCAAAGAGTTCCAGCCCAGAGGGATCTAAAGAAAAACACCCCTACACGATGCTTTTCACAATAATAAAAATCTTAAATAAAAAATTGAATACTGAAAGTAGCAAGATAAAAAGGAAATTTTTGATCCCTTTTGTATTTTTTTTACAAATATAAAAATTTGTATTTCACATACAAAGAAGCAAACTTAAGATTTATAGAAATTCATTACAATGTACCCTTCAGGCTGAAGGAGGTGGTGAGATATAGGGAAAAAGCTCAGCAAAATAATTGCTTCACCAAAAATACGTCACCCAGCAGACTTTCATTCAGGGTTGAAAGAAGGATACAGTTAAACAACACCTCAGAAACTTTACAGACTAAAAGAACTGAAGTGTCTACTGTAAGGTATACCAGGCCTCATAAACACACAAATTTATACAAAAAGATGACACAAAATACCATGTCAAACATCTCTCTCGATGTTGATGGACTAAATGCAAGAATTAAGAGATATAGAGTGGCAAAATGAATCAAAAATTGAATTCAACATTTTTATGTCTGCAAGAAACACATTTGAATATTCATGGAAAACACACACTAAAAGACAAAAGTTTAACTTTTAAGTAAACAATGCCCTTAAAAATTTTGGGTGGCCATCATAATATCAGATGAAGCATATTAATGTTAGATGACACTGACTTCAAAAATTTATGAGACAGTGATGGTCATTTCTTTATAATTAAGATATGTGTACATCAGGAAGACATTAAAATATGCATAACTCTTAATAATTAGGATATGTGTATATCAGGAAGACACATTACCATATGTGTACATCAGGAAACACATTTGAATAAAGGGAAAACAGATTCAAAGTAAAAGTTTGGAGAACAAACTTTCAAGCAAACAACTTCCTTAAGAAGGTTTGGGTGGCCATACTAACATCTGTTGACACAAACTTAAAAAGGTTATAAAATGCAGAGATGGGCATTTCTTACTAATTAAGATATATACAAGTCATGGAAGATACCACACTCATAAACATATCTGCACTGAATGAATGGCCAGTAAAATACTTTAAAAAACTGCATATACACTTGAAAAAAGATGTCAATAGTAATACAATAAGAGTGGGAGACTTAAATACCACCCTTTCACCATTTAATATGTCTGCAAGACTAAAATTTAACAAGAATACATTGGCTCTGAAGAAAGAAAGGAAGAAGAGTGGCTAAGGTGTGTGTGTATTTATACCTATCTACCTACCTACCTACCTACCTACCTACCTACCTACCTACCTACCTATCTATCTATCTATCTATCTATCTATCTATCTATCTATCTATCTATCTATCTATCTATCTATCTATGTGGCTTTAGAAATTTGCGTATACATTCTCTATAATGCACATGTTACAACTTCTAGATAGACCATATGCTGGGCCATAAGCCATACCTCCTTAAAATCAAGACAATAGAAATTGTATCAACTATTTTCTCAGATCATGGTGCACTGAAAATAGAGTTGAATTACAAACAGACACAGAGAAAAAGCATTAACACCTGGAAACTAAGCAGCTCACTACTGAACAAGCATGTGGACCAGAAACAAAATGAAAGATAAAATCAAGATTCCTGGAAAAAAATGAGAATGAAGACATAAATGATCAGAACTTATGGGGCACAGCAAAAAAAATGGTACTGACTAAAAAATATAGCTTTGCAAGCATTCATCAGGAATGAAGGCCTACATAAATAATTTAATGCACAGCTTAAAAATTGGAAAATGAACAACAAAGTGAACCCAAAATAGGCAGGTGGAAAGAAGTCATAAAATTTAGAGCAGAAATTAATGAACAGAAATTAATAAACCACAAAAACAATCCAAAAGGTCAATTAAAGTGAAAGTTGGTTCTTTTAAAAAGTAAAATAGATCAATAAACTATTAGTAACACTCACAAAGAAAGAGAGAGAGAAACTTAATAAACCTGAATCAGAAGTTAAAAGGAGGCAATCATTACAAATACTATGGAAATTCAATGGGTAATCAGAGATTACTTTGAGAATTCTTATATCACAAAATAAGAGAACTTGTAAGAAATGGATAAATTCTTGGAACCTTATAGGTCCAAAGTTGAATATATATCATTTGAAATACCTGATCAGACCTACACTATTGAGGAAATTGAAATGGTAATCAAAAGGCATTTTCAGAACAAACACTCAGGCCCATATGGATTCAATAGTGAATTATTTCAAAACTTTCAAGAGGACCTTCTGCCAATCCTTTTTAGGCTCTTCCAGGAAGGTGAAGAAACTTATAAACTCCCAAAATAAATCTATGAAGCTAATGTCACCCTGATAGCAAAAGCTGACAGAGACAATTAAAAAAATAGAACTATAGGCAAATATTCCTGATGAACAGATGAAAATATTCTCAAAAAATATTAGCAAATAGAACCCAACAACTCATCAAGAAAGTTATACACCATCCCAGATAGGATTCATGTCAAAAATGTAAGGATGTTTTAACATATACAAGTCAATCAATATAATACACCAAGTCAATAAAAGAAAAAATAAAAACTATATAATCATATCAAAGGATGCAGAGAAAGCACATGACAAGATTCAACTCCCATTCATGATTAAAAACTCTCAACAAGATGATAGTTGAAGGAACTTTTCTCAATATAGTCAAAGCCATTACCACAAACCTATGGCAAACTTTATACTCAATGCGAAATAATAAAAGCTTTCCTCTAATATCTATGGTATGAGACAAGGTTGCCTATCTTATCACTTCTATTCAATATAGTAATGAAGTACTTGTCATAGCAATTATGCAAGAAAAATATATAAAGGGCATTAGATAGAAAAAGAAAAAAATCAAGCTCTCACTGCTTGCAATAATATGTACTATACTTAGAAAATCCTAAACACTTTATCAAGAAGCTTCTAGAAAAAAATAGATTTGTATAGTAATTTGTCATGCTACAAAATTAATATGAAAAAATGCCATGGCTTTTCTAGACACAAGTAATGAAAGAGAAGAAAGATATACTAAAAAATCACATTCACAATTGTGCCTCAGAAATTAAGTACTTCAGAGTCAACTTTACTAAAGGGATGAAATAACTACACAAAGAAACTACAAAACACTACTTTAAGAAATAAAAGAGGACATATGGAAATGGAAAAATATACTCTGTTCATAGATTGGGGACATTAATATCATTAAAGTGTCAATACTTCCCAAAGCATTGTACATATTAAATGCCATTCCTATAAGAATACCCATAACATTTTTTAGATAATTGGATCAAACATACTTAAAATTTATTTGGATCAATAAATATCCACAAACAAATAAAGTAATTTTGGGGAGAATGAAGATGGATTATTGTCATCTTTCTCAACTTTAAATTGTAATGTAAGGCAATAGTAATTAAAACAGCATGTTATTAGAATAAAGACAGACCCTAGGTCAGTGTAATAGACTATTTAGACTATAGAATATTTATATTCTGGATTGACCTCCAGGTATATAATCAATTAATTTGTGATAAAGTGGCAAGAAATACAAAGTGAAGCAAAAAAATTCTCAACAACTGGTCTTGGTAAAACTCATCAACTACATGAAAAAAGGTGACCTCAGAACTCTCTTTAATGCCATGCATGGAAGTCAAGTCAAAATGTATTAAATACTTTGATATCAGACCTGAAACCATAAGGTACATAGAGGAAAATATAGGCAGAAAACTCTATGACATTGAAGTTAAAAGCATCTTTAAGAAGGAAACACCTCTCTGTTCAAGCAAGTGCAAGCAAAGATAATCAAATGAGACTACATTAAACTAAGAAGCTTCTGCACCTCAAAGGTAACAGTAACTAGAATACGAAGACTACCCACAGAATGGGAAGAACTATTCACCAATATCCATCAGATAATGAGTTAATAAGTAATATATACAAGACCCTGATAGTACTTAGCTAGATGAAAAAAGTCATCTAACCCCATCAAAAAATGCAGAGAAGAAATAAACATTTTCCCAAGGAAGAAATGCAGATGGTCAAAAGACACATGAAAGAATGCCCCACATCACTAATTATTATGGAAATGGAAATAAAAACAATGAAATATCATCTCATACCACAGAGACTGGCAATGTCACTAGGCAAGAACAACCAGTACTGGTGCAGATATAAGGAGAAAGGGAATATTGACTGGTTCTGCCTTTTGGTAAAACAATTTGGATATTTCTCAAAAAACTAGAGATTGAGCTTCCATATTATTCGGCAATACTTCTCCTATGAATATACCCTAGCAATCCAAATTCACCATTCAGAAAAGCCTTCTGCATTCTTATGTTCATTACAGCACTATATACTACATAGCGAGAATTTGGGAACATCCAAATTGTTCAAAAAGAGATGAATGGCTAAAGAAACAGTGGTACATCTACACAATGGAATACTACTGGAGACATTGGTGGTGGGAAGGTTGTGAAGGGTGCTGTATTTTTATGTCTGAAACTCAACCATGAACAATTTTGTTACCACAGTGTTTAAAGTAATTATATATATGTATATATCAATAAAAATAAACAACTACCTTTTTTAATTGAAAGACAAAGAACACGCTCCCTTAAAATGAATCTATATCTGTGAAAAAGCTCTGTAATTAATTTTATTAAACCCATTTAGTCTATTTAATTTAAAATAAATCCTTAGTTACCAGATAATTTTATAGTAGGTAGGCCACCTGCCTTGCATGCAGTAGACCAAATTCCTCCCCATTTCAATGGTCCCCAGAGCCCTGCCAGGAGTGAACCCTGCATGAAGAGCACAGAGTAATTTCTGAGTATCGCCCAGAAACTAAAAATTAAACTAAAATAGGCCTTTAAGTTAGTAACTGCAGCAGCAACTTGAAGCTTTTTATAGCAGCACAATTTGGGGTTCCTGATAAACAAGCTGAATCAGAAAGAGGTTAGAGGCCAGCAGTGTTTGTGTTCTGGACCTTAGTGAATATAAATCACATGACAATTCAGTGCTACTGTGGGGATCCACCTCCTTCACTGAGAACTTGGTGCTCTCAGTCTCTGTAGGCTATTTAACTATAATCCTAACCCTTTCCCATTAAGCTGTAGAAGGTTCTCTGACTCTAGTTTATCTACTGATTATAATACTCCTCTTAAAAATATCTAAGTGGCTAGCCTTCATAAAACAGCTATTTTAGTTGAATAAAGGGATACTCATATCTTCCATTCATTTGTTGTGAGGGCAAATACCAATTTAGGACTAAGATAAACTAAAATATGACTGAATTTTAAGGTAAGGTCTTTAATCTAAATTTATTGGTATCAAAATTTAATATCACCTTTAATGTATAAGAAAGTTTAAACATTCCAGTGCCATTATTTTGGACAAATTATCCATGTAACAATGCCCCGAGTTTCCCTGTTGTCACTGATGTCACATATGAGTATGGTAGCATTGCCATTCTGAAAAATATATATGCCATTTTGGATAGTTTGACTCTCTCCTAGAACATAGCACACAGGATAAATTTTATAAATTATAACCATATTTGCACTATGTTTCTGTAACTGACTTTAACAGCATCATAGAAAATAATATGTGCAATACACTATTCTACCTCTGATACCCATTACAAACTGTGCTTTCAGTGAGTGACTGAATTGATAATAAAAATGAATATTATAATTCACATATTAAAACATACGTTTTAAGTCAATTGTAACTCAGCTTCCCAATATATTAAATCATTCACTCTATCATCAATTTCCAAAGGAAGAAAATTTGTCTTCACTTTGAAACTGAGAAAAGAGAGTTCTGTGATAGTTACTCATATGTTTATGGTCACACAGTAGTCATAAGTGTAAGATCATAATTCAAACAAAAATCCATCTGGTTTATTTGTAAGAATTATAAATAATATGATACATACTTTTTTTCCTCTGGCATTCTAATTGACTTAATTCTAAGGGAACAAATCTAAGCTTCAGAGAACATAAGTTCCTAAATAAAATATAGCTTAATAATTTTATCCTTGACCTAGGATACTACTCTCCCATCTGGGATCATATCAAAACACAGTGTGGGTGGTTATCAGAAGGGCAAAAGCTAGAAAAATCAAGGTATTGAGAAGCCCTTTCTGGTATCTTATTTTATGCTCTAATGTCTCAACAAAAATGAAGCATGAGGCAAGCACAGCAAGATCCAATGTCAGATCATCAGTAACTTAATCAAAAAACAATTTGTATAAATTTCTTATGCCTAAAAGAGGCCAGGCCTAACAGAAGGCTGGGAAGAAGAAAATGGGCTTTCTAAATGACTGGGGAGATGAACAAAATGTTGTATTAAATGATAACTCATGAAGACTGAAAGCTAAAAGAACATAGGAAGTGAACATGGGATTAAGATAAATTAATGAGAAAGAATAAGGTGATCTGAGGTGATGAGAGAAGTTTCAAATGAAGGGGAAAGGCTTTTTCTGGAAATCAAAAAGAAAGAGCATATATATTAAATGATTCTCTGAAGCTCAATTTGTAGTCAAAGTGCCATTTAGAAAGCTGAAAGAAAAGACCATTTTGTTAGTTATGGATAGATTCAGTATTCTGGAATTTCAAGATTAGGAAATTAGAAATCCTGTTCTATGGGTGTTTTAAAAATAGTTGGAGTGGGACCAGCGAGGTGGCACTAGAGGTAAGGTGTCTGCCTTGCAAGCGCTAGCCAAGGAAGGACATCAGTTCTATCCCACTGTGTCCCATATGGTCCCCCCAAGCCAGGGGCAATTTCTGAGCGCTTAGCCAGGAGTAACCCCTGAGCATCAAATGGGTGTGGCCCAAAACAAAACAAAACCAAACCAAAAAAATAGTTGGAGAAAAACAATAATAGCAAACAAAAACAAAATAAATGTATAAATTGGCTAACTTGTGATGGAGTTCAAAATCTATTTTCCTTGTAATTCAAGCTTTATCAATCTTTGAATAAATATGGGATCATATAATATCAACCTCAAAGTTCTCCAAACTTTACCTCTCCTTAATAATTCTGAATCTCCTGAACTCTTAGTTAACTAATTTTATCTTTGTTGTAAAAGGGAAACACCCCATTAGTTATATGCTAATGGGGACAACCAAATAACACTGATACCTTTGTTTTGGGTATCAGTGGTGCTGATACTCAGTGGTGCTTAGTGCTTTTTCTTGAACTCTGCATTCAGAAATCACTACTGGTGGGTGTCAGGGTGACTATATATAAAGATAAACCTGGGTTGACTACATGCAAAGATAATTTTCTACCCATCTTCCTATCT
This sequence comes from Suncus etruscus, assembly GCF_024139225.1. Taxonomy (NCBI): domain Eukaryota; kingdom Metazoa; phylum Chordata; class Mammalia; order Eulipotyphla; family Soricidae; genus Suncus; species Suncus etruscus. The sequence goes on along the minus strand of NC_064852.1, from coordinate 61,355,524 downwards.
TTCTGACCCAGATACCTCTTTTTATTTTCTTGATTTGGGGCCACACCCAGCGACGCTCAGGGATTACTCCTGACTATGCACTCAGAAAATGCTCCTGAAAAAAAAAAAAAGAAATTGCTCCTGGCTTTGGGGACTATATGGGATGCTGGCCATGGTCCATCCTATGTCAGCCGCGTGCAAGGCAAATGCTCTACCACTGCACCATTGCTCCGGCCCTCAGATGCCTCTTTTTTAAGTGTAGTTCCACTGTATTATGTTGAATAATAGAAGCATTGGTACCCTTGCCATGTTAAAGTCATCATAGAAGTGATAGTGTCACATCACATGTCCTCTCACATGATCTCTATATGTTGTGAGGGTGTTCTCCAGCAGTGATTGGTGGTCAGTGGCCATTCCCAGTGACTCTAATCCTCATGATTCAAGCCTAACATTTTATGACTTTGGCTCAGTATGGGGTACTACTCAGGTGGTACTAAGTCACCTTGATGGTCTTGAGAGCTATGAGGGGCACACTTGGTGATACTCAGAAGAGCTGTGCAGTTTCCCAGGATGAAACTCAAAGTTTTGTATATGCCAAGGTTTGTACTAAATCTTTTGAGTCATCTTCCTGCTCCCTTGAGGTCTATCTTCTTGCTTGATGAAACTGGACTTTGATCTTCTCTCCTCCGGACCTAGATTAATAATTCTAGTCATTTTTTCCAGAATCTTCTAAGCAGAAACAAGCAAAAAAATACCTACACAAGCAAACATGTAACAAAATTTTTGTATGACTTGTCAGGTGGCACCTTGCCCCTCAATACATTAAACATTGTCAGATGGAGTCATTTGCAACAGAAACCTCCAGGATTAGGCATGCTCAGAAGGTTAACTAAAAGTAGTGTTTTAATTTTAGGAACCCTATCCACCTAATCACTGCCAAAGCTTCTTTCTCTCTGTGTACCTTTGCATTATGTAAATGAAAGTGGTCCTCCTAATTAGTCAATGCCAGAAATATACTTGTGTCCACCTGCATGGTAAGAAGTACCTTCAGAAACATATTCTTGGCCAAATTTATATATAGTTGGAGAGACTAAGAGGAGTCTGGTCCATTAACTTCTCAATCATTTCTCAAGCACACATTTTATTTAACTTCAGATTAATACACTTTCTTTGATTGACTGGAAAGAGAACGTGCAATAGAAGAATGAAGTTACTTTGCAGAACTATTGATGAAAACAAATGCTTAAAGGAAAACATAAATCTCTGGTATATATTTTTTCTTTCCTAATTTATAGTTTTGGACACACCAGCAGTGCTAGGAACCTATGCCCAGTTATATACTTGAAGATTGTTCCCAGTAGAACTGGGAAAATGAGTTGACCTCTCCATGCATAGCATTAACCTATTAAAAATAACTGTTAACTTTGGCTTTATGAGAAAAATTTCCCCAAGGTTCAGAGTTAACTTCATATATAATCCTACAGAAGTTCACATTTGCTTGATATTATCTGCAAATACTTCCTTATGACTTTAGAATACAATTCCCTTTGGCCTTTCAAATGTGGCCTTCTAAAATGCAGAATGCCTGAAATTATAGCATCAGTTTATACCAGGGGTGTCGTAATGTTTTATATACCTCTCTCACTGATTTCAACTAAGCATCTACCAGAACTTATGATAAAATAGTTTATATTCCACAGGATTGGGGTTTCAAAACTTTCATAGTATTGATTTTAGCAGAAAAAAATGTTCTGTGTTATTGCTGAAGTTGGTTTTCAGTTGTTCAGGATTCTTTGAGCAGGATAAAGGGAATGATTAAAGTTGCAATAAGCAGAGGTCTTCGCCTATCCTTACACTGTTTAAATATCCATATCTTGGTTGCTATTTCTTAAAGGCAGGAAAAGACACAATTGCTTTGTGAGGCCAGCGTCTGCATTGCAGGAGGACAATTCAGATATTAAATACATGAAAGTATGAGGCATGCAGCAGTGTTATTATTAGCAGAATCTGATAAAATCTCATAGACAATCAGCATTGATACCTCACAGTTTGTATAGAACTTAGATAAAGAGTGACAAGCAAGTAAAGTTTAAACCAAGAAGAAACATTTTGCCAGTCTGGAATTGAGAATCTAGAACTCAGGTAATTATAATAGAAGAAGCAGGAATTTAAAAACAGAAATAAGTAAGAAGTTAGGTATGCTTGTAGAGAGAACTGTCGAGGTACAGGAGGAGAAGGCATAGGTGACCACAGAGATAGGGAAATTTCTTTAGGACATTTTGTTTGAATAGCTTTAAAATTACCCTGAACTTTTATTTTTTAAATGTTTTTAAAATTGAGATTCTGTAATATCAAATACTATTAATGATTGTCATACATACAATTCTAATACCACATGCAACATTTTTGATACAAAACCTAGTTCAAGGCCCTATTTACAAACTTTCTAATTCAAGAGATATCAAAAGGTGAGATTTGCATTTTTAATACTCAGTCTTATTGAGATATAATTGGCTATAAAGTATCATTTATTTTAAGTTTGATGTATAGAATGATGTTTGACATATGAAGTTATTGTGAAATAAATGTCTTTGTGAGGTCATTTAACAACTCCATCAATTTAATAGTATGTAGGTATGTGGTTAGTATATTTTAGAACTACTCTTAACTTTCAGGCATATATTAAAGTATTGTTCATTATACTTTTAATGCTCTGCATTATATTCTCAGAACTACTTAACTGAAATGCAAGGGAAGGTTTGTTCCTTATGACCATTACCTCATTATTTTTACAACCTTTCTCTTCACCAAATATTCTGTTTCTATTTCTATGAATTCTGAAGTTTTAGAATCCACTTAAAGAAGTTATTATTGAATACTTGCCTTTCTCTGTCTGGCTTACTCACTAAGTATAGTGCCTTCAAAATCCTGGTGCAAATGGTAAGATTTTCTTCTTTCTTATGATTATATATAGAGTATATGTGTTATATTTTTTAATAAATTCATTCATTTTATTTGGCTATTAATAATAATATGTTAGAAAACATGGGATGAAGATATATTTGAAGGAAGAATTTTTCTTTTAGATATTTATCTAGGAATGAATAACTAGATACTTTATCAATTATATATTTTTAACTTGATTAATAACTGTGCTAATTTACATAGCAGCTATACCAGTTTCTTTTTTTTCTTTTCTTTTTTTTTGTTTTTGGGTCACACTCGGTGATTCTCAGGGGCTACTCCTGGCTTTGCGATCAAAAATCACTCCTTGTTTGGGGGACCATATGGGAAGCCAGGAATGGAACTCAGGTCCATCCTGGATCAGTCGCGTGTAAGGCAAACACCCTACAGCTGCGCTATTGTGCTGGCCCCTAGCTGTACCAATTTCTACATACACAAATAGTACACAACGTTTCTTTAGTACACCATTGCAATCATTTTTGTCTCATGTTTTTGATTATAGTTACTCCATGCAGGTTTTTGGCTTATGATTACTATGAGACTTACATAAAATTTCCTATAGATAAAACTCTTTTACAGAAACCTAATCTTATATAAAGAAAAAAGAAATATCTATCTTTCTGTTCATTATATATATGAATATATGCATATATTCATATGATTGATTGACTTTTGGACCTACCTGGCAGCGTTCAGGGGTTACTCCTGGCTCTGTGCTCAGAAATTACTCCTGGCAGGCTTGGGGGATTATATGAGATGCCAGAAATAGAACCCAATCTGGCTGTGTGGAAGGAAAATAGCCTACACAATGTACTATCACTCCAGCTTTCATCCTATATTTTTGATGATATATTGTCTATCTTTTTATATTATGCATTTATTAAAGTTAAATTTTATTATAGCCATAGTTATCTTTAGCATTTATGTTCATTACTCTTGCTCTTTAGTTAAGGGTGCCTCTACAAAGTTATAGTATTAGATTATGTTTAACTTTACTATGTATTTCCCTATACCAGTGTGCTGTGTCTTTCATATGCTTTCATGTAAGTAATGTCTTTCAATCCCACCTACTAATTCCTTCAGTGTTTCTTATTAGGCATGTGTAGTAGTAACACACTCTTTTAGCTTATTCGGGGCATTTTCTCTATTTATTAAAAAGTAATTTGCTGAATGTAGTATTCATTGTTTGTAAGTTATTTTCTTTTAGAACTTTAAATATATCATCCAACTCTTTCGGCCTGTAAGTTTTTGTATTGAGAAATATCTCAATAGACTTAGGGGTGTTCTCTTGTATATGACTGGATACTTTCATTTTTATTGCTCTTAAGACTCTCTTGGTATTTGAATTTTGGCAGTATTATTTTGATTTGATTATAGAAGCTATCTTCAAGTTGAGTTCTATTATATAAATAAACTTATATTTCCAAGTTTCTCCTCCTATTTTGAAAATACACAACCATTATTATTTTTTTGCGTATATATATTCCTCTCTTCTTCTAGGAGCCTGATAATTCTCAAGTTTTATTTTAATGGGACTTTGGAGATTCCAAGGTGTCATTGATTTTTTAAATAATTCTTCTCTTATGAAATTCAATTTTTTAATCTAATCCTCATATTATCATTGTTCTTTTTTGGGGGGCACATCAGATGATGCTCAGGGTTTACTCCTAGGTATGTGCTCAGAAATCAATCCTGGATTGGAGGACTATATGGAATGCTGGGGGATCCAACCGCAGTCTGTCCTAGGTCAGTGCATGCAATGCAAATGCCCTACTGCTTGTGCAAGTGCTCTGGCCCCTTTTTGTTCTTTCTGACACTGTTGTTCTTTATTACATTTTACTTATTTCTTTAGCTAAGTAATTAATTTTGAATCTTATTAATTATATTTATTATATTATATTACTGGTTTAGCCATATAATTTTTAATTTAATTGGATTTATTTTTGGAGCTTTTTGAAATTCATTAAAATGTTCTTAATTGAGTCAATAATATGTTGGGTTGTTTAATAGAAATATGGTATGTCCCCTTTAAGTAGTATTCCAGATTCTTTACATTTTATATTTATCTTGCTGTCTTTGCATTTAATGTAACAGTTATCCCCTATAGGATTTCTGGCTTACTTTGGATATAAATATTTTGTCAGCTACTGAAAATTCTAAGGCTCATTCTAAGCACCACACTTCTTTTTCTCTCTTCTGGCAGAATTCTTATGTTTTTATAATTTCTGCTCCTATAGAGTTAGGTCATGTGTTAATACTATCCGTTTTGCTTATTCAGGAGCAGTTTCAGAGCTACTACTTTTCTGGACAGGTTTTCTAGCTCCTGCAAAATGTTGTAGAGAGTTGGTCATGTGTCAGGGCTATTGTGAGTGAGATGTACAGAACACTGTGGATACCCATAGACCAGTTAGAAAAGTGAACATTCATGGGGACGGCGAGGTGGCGCTAGAGGTAAGGTGTCTGCCTTGCAAGCGCTAACCAAGAAAGGACTCCGGGTCTATCCCCTGGCGTCCCATATAGTCCCCCCAAGCCAGGGTCAATTCCTGAGCGCTAAGCCAGGAGTAGCCCCTGAGCATCAAACGGGTGTTGCTCGAAAAACAAAACAAAACAAAAACAAAAACAAAAGAAAAGTGAACATTCCAAGTGACCCAAAAATCTTCTGAAATGGCCTTGGATATGTTTAATAAGATATTTATTCCATTGATACACCATAATCTGAGTCTTGGAGATTTTTCAAGAATATCATGATTAACTAATCTAGATGAGGTGGAAAATTCTTTTTTATCAAAATGTGAAGAACTGCATATCTTGTCAAAAGTTATCACTTTTCCTTGTCCATGAAATCATGGTAACAAATTAAACTATCCTTCCTACTCTCCTCAATGCATCCAATACCATTTTTTCTCTATCTGATGATGTACTGTAGCTTCTCTACGAGAATTTTGGATTTCTACAATGGCTCTATTATCTGTGATGATTTTTTAATTTAGTGTTCTTCATGGGCTTCCGAATTATGGGTCAGAAGAAATAGAGTTTGTGAACCACTTACTTGAGGGTCAACTTACAATACAATGTCACTGTGTGTGATGCTCTTTTTTAGTTCTTTGTTACATGATGGTTGGTACAGACCAAAGTGAAATGGACTTCTAGCCCAAGGTTCTTCAAGCTTTTTAAATAGGGGATCAATTCACTGTACTTTAGATGATGTACTATAGTGTTTTATTAAAAAATTATGAACAAATTCCTAAGCACACTTAATACATCTTATTTTGAAATAAAAACAAAACAAAAAATAGGAAGAATACAATTTTTAAAATGAAAAACAAGTAAATTTATATCAAGAAACTTACTCGTATTTCAATGGGAACCATGGACCTGTTTTTGGTGGGCCATAGTTTAAGGCCCCCTGCCTGAGACTGAGAGGAGGAGTCTAGAGACAGAGCGAAGGAGAGGAGTCAGAGAATGTGGCTCACATGCCACACATGCGCACTTTGGGCCTGGTATGAGTTGGCTTCTAAGCGGGACAGACAGCATCAGCAAATACACCCTGCGGATGGATAAATTGGATAAATGTCTTGGGGCCGCATGTGGCCCACTGGTAACAGTTTGAGGACTCCTGCTCTAGTCAATCCCTCAGGATATGGAAAGTTTTCTAGGCCTATCATTAGGAACACGGCCAGAGAGTCCATGCTTCCAGTGTAGCTTCCTCTTAAAGCATAAAAACAATTCACCATCTTGTTGCTATTACATTCTGTGAGAGTGCATTTCTAAGTTCCCAGAAAATGCATCAGCTGCAGGCCCAGTAACCACTCTAGAATTTCTTTAGGTGCAATAAAGTCACAGATGAAAAGAGAATTATTTGGACAGCCCATTGTCTAAGTTTAGAGACCACACATTCCTCCCACCCCCAACTTATCTGGGATGAGTTTAGTTAGAGAAATAACTACATTTCGAACTATCCTAATAATGAGAATGTATGAAGGAAATAGAAAGCCTGTCTAGAGTACTGCAGGGGTTGGGTGGGGAGCAAGGAGACTTGGGACATTGGTGATGGGAATGTTACACTGGTGATGGGTGGTGTTCTTTACATGACTGAAACCCAAACAACACAATCATGTATGTAATCAAGGTGTTTAGATAAAAAATATAATAAAAAAAGAGAATAAAGAAAAAATAATAAAATAAAATAAAAAAAGAATTAAGAGAAGGGGAAAGTCAACTGAAAAACAAATCTAGATTCTAAGAAATTAAAGATTTAAAGCAGATGTTTCCCAATAGTGAGAATTGAGAGTGGCTACAACTTTAAGCACAGAGGAACCTAATACCTGTGATTTGAAGACAGCACAGCCAGCCAGTCTGAACTCAGTGATGGTATGTGATAGCTTGGTAAAATTAACTTGGCTAGCAGAGCCAAGTTGGTACAGTATCTACACTGAGGTGTCACTTAGCATCTCAGAATTTTGTATTCCTCAGCTTTAAAATATCACTGGTTATGGCATAAAGTGCTATAAGGAGCAAGTAAAATAGTAGATATCATGTTTAATGGTCCTTATGACTACAACTACTACATCTGTCCTCCCTATATAGAACAAGAGATCCTAATATATGGGAAAATATTTTTTATTGATCCACTTCTTTCCAAAGCCTTCTTAATTTCTACAGTTTTACCAGTGCTATTGCCATCTCTTAACTACCTAAATAAAAACAATAAGTAGGAAAAAATTAATCCAAGAACACCAAGCTTCCTAATTATATAAAAATAGCTTTTATGCTATCAAGGATTTGCAAATAGAATAACAGAAAGAATTCTGAGAAAAATATATTGGTAAATATTATTGTATATTTTTAATTGACAAGATTATCATATTTTAGGTAGGCATAATATCCTTGAAATACTCTTATTTCTTCAAAGAGCTGCATAGATATACAGAAAAACTGAGGAAGAAACAGCTTCACCCATCTGATAGAGATTGGACATGAGAAGAGTTCAAGGGAGATTTATTCTTGACCCACAGGAGAGTAAAGAGCAAGAACACCTGATGGTCCTGAGGCCAAACTTTTATCAAATAAACTTCTAACAATATTATAGATAATGGCTTTACTGAGAATTACAGGCAAAGGAGCTTGAGACGTTAAAAATAACACCAGGACTCCTACAGTGCAATCTCTGATCACTAACAAATCGAGTGTTCCTGTTAGCCAAGTGACTAAGTTGGCTGCCCTTTGAGCCTCTGTGTTTTTCAAGAACAGACAGTTGTGGAATGAGCCAGCCATAATCCAAGGGATATGTCCTTGAAATGCATTCATTCTGTGGAGAAAGGACTCGTGCTGATGCTACAAATGCATTGGCCTTTCTTTGCTGCTTTTGGGATTTCACAAGGCAGGCCACAGGTGATTCTCCAGGAATTCAATCATGACCCCATTCTAGTATCAGTTATTTTAATTTTGTGGAAGAAAATACTTTTAAGCTGTATCCCTGTGGGCTGTGGGGTTGTCAAATAAAGAAGCTGAATGTATAACATCAGGAATTCTAGCTTATTGCTTTCTATTGGGTTGAAACAAAGGCTTTTGAGGATAGATTTACCGCAATGTGTTTAGTTAGTAGGTCAGTGGCATTTTTTCCAGTGGTACCAAAATAATTGTTTTAAGTCTATATTATCTTTTTAATGTTGAGAAAGCTATTTACCATGATATAAATTTTGATTCATGGTGTAATGCAAATAAATTTGTGGAGAATAAGAAATTAAAGTCTGTCATATATATTCTAATTATTTGTTTATTGATATCATTTTGTTTGTTTTTTTTAATCTGTATTTTATATCTGGGAAAAAAGTAGGAGAGGTAAAGAGAAAGAGGGAAAGAAAGAAAGAAGAAATAATTAATTATAAGTCTTCAAGAAATAATTGATATTAAAGCATGGACTTTTGAGTTGTAACAACCTGTACTTTCTCTTTAATGTGAGGGTTGAAGCCCTAGTACTTGCAATCTTTATTAGAACATTTTTTTCTGAGCATTTGTTTAAATCACTTCTTCCATCTATCAATCTAACTGAATTTCCATTGTCCACCTCCACTATCTCCTACCTCCTTACCTAATACATTCTGTGACCATTCAATCATTTATTTCTCAATTCATACTTTCTGGTCAAACACCAACATTATTATTTTTGTTCGTTTGTTTTTTTGGGCCACACCCGGTGATGCTCAAGGGCCACTCCTGGCAATGTGCTAAAAAATCGCTCCTGGCAGGCAGGGGGGAACCATATTTGATCAATCCAGGGATGCCGGAATTCAACCCACAGTCTGTCCTGGATCAGCTGCGTTCAAAGCAAACACCGTACCACTGTACTATGTCTCTGACCCCTCAGTTTTAAATTCTTACATGTAGCTATCAATATAAACAGTATTATTTATTAAAGAGGCTAAGAAACATTGGTGAGATCCAGAAAGTATGTGGTAGTGCCTTTACCATATGTTTGTTTTAGGCCGAAGTTTCTTCTATTTTTGACAAGGATCCTTTCATACAACACTGTACCCATTCTTTAGATAATGAGAACTTTACCCCAATATTTTATGCTGTATACTTCTCAGAGATCCACTTAGGCCATTAATTACACTTGCCTCTCTGAGCAATGCATCAACTTGATTGTATTTTAATGAGCCACACCAGGTCACCTTTGAGGCCAAATGTTCTAGGATACTGCTTTGTATTAAGAACACACTCAATATCAACTAGTTCATGAATTTTAAATATTTATGAGTTTCAGACAAAGTGTGACTATAATTTCACTAGTAAAAGAAAATTTAAAGAAGTATTACCATTTTAATATTGTACAAATTTTAAAGCAGCAAACATTTTTAAGCAAGATATAATACCTCCTCTTCTAGAGCAAGTTTTAACATTGAGAGATTTAATTTTGCAATATTTATAGCCCTACTTTCATTTTATATTACCTTTGCCAAGTATTAAATTCTTAAACTCTTCTATATATTATTATTTTAATTTTTATATTTTATGTTTTTTGGTTTTTGGGTCACACCCGGCAGCACTCAGGGGTTATTTCTGGCTCTATGCTCAGAAATCGCTCCTGGCAGGCTCGGGGACCATATGGAATGCTGGGATTTGAACTACTGTCCTTCTGCATGAAAGGTAAATGCCTTACCTCCATGCTATCTCTCCGGCCCCGCTTCCAATTATTTTTAAGCACTGTCTTCTATCTGATGCCACTTTGTAGTGTGTGTGTGTGTATGTGTGTGTGTGAGTTGTGTGTGTGTGTGAGTGAATGTGTGTGTGTGTGTGTGTGTTTCCTGGGAGTTCTGATAACAAAGTTTTCCTCCAAAATTTCTTATGACTATAGGATGTGTGAACATTGAATTGTTCTCCACCTTTGTGAACTAAATATTGGGGATAAGACTCAAGCAAGAATTAGCATTTGAAATAATTCTGAGACAACTAGCAGCATTTTCCTGACTGCCATGGTACCCTGGAGATTGCCAGTGAATCATAACAGGAGTTAGTAAACAAGTTGGAAGCAAGTGTCTTTCAGTATTTCTAAAACAATTTTAATAGATAGGCTGATTTTAATGACCAAATCACTCTTATGGACTAGAAGAACACTGAGAATTTTGTCTTCTCATTCAACTTGCTGCTGTGCTCATGTTTGAGAACAAGTTTCCTTCCTTCTTATATATATCATCCTGCAATATCATGGATATTGACATATTTATTACATTGTTCTACAGTTAGCACTCACTCATTAGTACTAGATGCCAGTTAACACTATAAAATGCTGTGTGTATTCAAATTCTAAAAGTTATTATGTAGAAATACTCTCCCTTAGCATATAAATGAATCTTCAAGTTACTGTCTCATTAAAATGAATATATAATTGATGGGCCAGAGTGGTGGCGCAAGCTGTAAGGCACACGCTAGCCTATGACAGACTGGGATTAGATCCCCTGGCATCCCATATGGTCCCCCAAGTGATTTCTAAACACATAGCCAGGAGTAACCCCTGAGTGTCACAGGGTGTGTCCCTCAAAACAAAACAAATATATAATTGATGTTTCACTTTAAATTTTGTAAGAGATTATTAATATTTAGAAGTGAATGCCTTCAAGATACAAACTAGTAGTTTTCCTGCCCCACACTTACATCTAAATATGTAAACAAGAAGAAAAGTTCTCAAATCTATATTCACCTAGCTAGAATGCTGTCTCACGTGGCCCATAATAAAGTTATCCAATAGATGGAAATTGTTTTCTATTATGAATTAATAAGGCTTTGAAACTATTGATGAATATATGGAATTGTGTTCAAAGAATGTTTTGTTTTAATATATTCTATGTCTTTATTTTCACAGAGAATTTATGAATGCTTTATCTTGAAAGACTGTTACCCCTCTACTCTTAACTATAACTTAAATTTCATGTAAACAGCTCAAATTTAGAAGAGTAAGGAGAAATAGTTCCTTTGTTGGTGTAGTTGCACTGTTTGCTAAATAATTCTCTGACATAAGTAAGTTTATACTCTTGAAGAATAGCAATATTAATATTTGGAAATAAAAACAAAAATGCATATAATTCTCTTTAGTAGAGTTTCTTAGAGAAAAGTAACAAAATATTTCATAACATTATGCCATATATATATTTTTTACAGTTAACCATGTGACACCATACAGAGTAATGTTCTCAATCAGTGACATTTTTGATCCCACAGGAATACAGGTAAGTCCTTAATATGGCTAATTATGATTTTTCTAGTTTCTGATGGTTTGTATGTGACACGATTATCTTATCAATAGTATGTTTAGAAAAATGAAGAAAGTGGGTACTTGAAAAAGATGAGAGCTGAATAATTTCAAATTAATTTCCCCTTTATTTCTTCACTCTATTCAAACTTGTTTGGTTCCTAGCTATCAAAAGATGTGATAATTACCAAGGAGGTGTAGGTTGGTGTAGGTTAAGCACTTTCATAAATACTTTGTCATTTAAATTATAAGTTATTAAATATCAGGCTTAGTGACACATCGGTGAATTCTCATGGAACAAGTTTGTATCTCAAGTTTGTATCTTGACTTACCTAAACTACTATTGACTTTCAGATCAACCACAGTGGCTGAAAAATGGCAATGGCTTTGTGATCCTGATTGTCAAAATAAGACAATTATTTTCTGTTGAAGCAAAGATATTCATGTCTCATTTATTTGAAAATAATCATACAATGGTACTTGACAAAGTGTATTTTTGCATACAATTTTAATAAAAAATATTACTTTTATTTTATTTGTATCTATATGCACACTAATCCTTTAAAAGTCAAATCATTTCCTCCAAATTTTGTAACCTTATTTATTTTTAATCTTATTAACTTTGTTTCTGGACCACATTCAGCTGTGCATAGGGTTTATTCCTGGCTCTTCATAAACTCAAGGAGGGCTCTGGGACATATGTGTTGCTAGGGATAAAATCTGGTTTAGCTGTACCAAGCTTCCTACTCGCTATATTATCTGTCTATCTCTTGAATTCTAAACTTTTAATCATTATCTGTGGATTTTTGTAAAAGACAACTACTTTATCTATCAATTGCAAGAACCACTCCTAATCTTTCTTAATTTTGTCCCAAAATTAATAGTAGGACTCAAATTAACTGCCTTTAATTTTTAAATTTGCATATGCATTACATTGAAGAAGTATTAAAGAAGTATTCCTTCTTTAATCATGAGTTTTTTATACACATCTAACAGAGATAAGAGTTCTTCAGGGAAAATTCTATTTTAATTATAATTTGCACAAAGTACTTTTAGAAAGTACTTTTAGAAATTTTCTTATGATAATGCTTTAAAGACCATTGTTAAAAATCTTAACACTGGTTTTATTTTATTTTATAACCCCTGAACACATTAGGATACTCCCCCTAATTTTTAAAAAGTAATAAAATTAATCAGAGACTTAGGTCAGACTGAGAGTATAGAGCAGGAGTCCACAAACTATGGCCTGTAGGCCCCATGTGGTCAGCTGAGGACTTTTATCAGGCCTGCTTAGCAGATGAATTGTCCCAGGCCTGCAGTGCACATGTGTAGCAGACCATTTATGGAGGAAGAATTTATTTATTTATTTTTCTTTATTTAAGCACCATACTTACATACATGATTGTAGTTGGGTTTCAGTCATAAAAAGAACATCCCCTTCACCAGTGCAACCTTCCCACCGTCAATGCCCCCAATCTCTCTCCTTCCCAACCCCCATATCTGTATTTGAGATATGAATTCTCCTCTCTCACTCATTAACATTTTCATGATACTTAGTGTAATTATCTCTCTAACTGAACTTATCACTCTATGTAACTCTGATTTTATAAAAGAATACTAGTTATCTAGTCATTTAGAAAGTTGTTACTGTTTGAAAACCCTTTAAACCATTCAAACTACTAATATAGAACAAAAATCAATACTAATACAACATTGTTTACTTTTTAAAGTAATAAAGTAATTTAAATATAACTGTGAAAGGCTTTTAATTCACATTGGTCTCAATAAAAATTATAAAAATGTTCTTAGTCAATATTTGAATAAAAAAAGCAAAGTCATAGTATAAGCATACTAGGTTCTCAGTTGTGTGAACAATGAAAATTGATGAACAGCATAGCTATGTTATAAATATTTAAAATGTACAAACCATTTCTAGAGAGAAACATTAGAATTAAGATTAGTGGGTTTTTCTGACAGATAAACCTATCTACATTCAGATAACTGAATAATAGATACCTAAGAGACCCATTAGCCTACTGATGGCCCTGTAATGCTCTTCTTATTATGAAATTAATTTAAAAATTAATATTTTAAAATTAGTAAAACTTACTGCTATTTGCCATATACAAACTGGGAAGAAAGTTTGGTTTTATTTTGATCACTATAAAAGTTGGATATACGCATGTGTGAAGAGATTCTGCTTCTCTATTACAGAGTAAAATGAATTGACAACTCTAGTTGAAAGTTAAATTTTGTCAATAATTAAAAAAATTAAAAGTATGTAACGTGTCTCACAATTATTTTTCTCTGTTTTCTCAAGTAGAAGGAAGGTCATAGGTCCCTAAATGAATAATGTGAAAATTAAAAGGCATTGTTTCTTTCCCACAAACCAATTTTTGTAACCTAGAAACATTTGTGTAAATGGAGGGACATGGTTTTCTCAGTCTTGTTTCAAAAGCCATGTATAGAGTCTATATTTGTGTTAGGAAAAAAATAATCTGGGAAGAAATCTGAGTGAGAAATCTTTTCCACATTTCCTTCTCTGTGAAAGTAGTAGTACCAGCAGGCCTGGGAAATAATGTTTCGGGTCTGAAGGCATATTCGGTAACTACAGAGACCTCCTTTGATACTTCTAAAGTCATTTTAAATGGGGCTATCCATTTTGTCGGAGTCACACAACTCATCCAGAACCGAGTACAGTCATCTATTGTTGCCCGCTGATCACCTGTTCCTCCCATGATCTTTATGTTTGATCTTGGAGACATTAAGCAGCATGGAAAGCAAAAACATCATTGAGTACGCGGCCACCTGCCCTTGTCAATTGACTTGATAGAGAGAACTTTTTTATTTGCCATTTACCCACTACCAGAGAGGGTATGCTGGGGTGAGTAGTGTATGTCTGATGAGTTCAGCAGGGGGGTTCAAGCTACAAAAAGATAACCAAGTTAAAACACAGAAAACGGTAATGCTTTTCAGTAGGTAGTGATGCCGACCACCAGGTGACCGGCTTAAAGAATGGAGTTCCACTAAGAAGCTTGCACAATTGCTTCATGGGATATCTTCACTCTTTCCTTGAAGGGTCAACTTAGTCTAGGAGCTTCTCTCAAAAGGCTCAGTGGGTAGTACCAGCAACTCCCTAGCTAATAAAGAGGTTTTCTATTTCTTTTTCCCTCCATTTGGATTGAATTAAATATTGCCTTCTGAAAGGCAGTCTATGGCTTGGCACTATTATCTGCCTGTGCAGCTGAGGTCAAGAGCAAAGAAACTGATTCCCAGAGTAGGAGTTAACTGGGGTTGGGCACACTGCCTGCCCAACTTGTGAAAAGATTTATGCTCAGAGTAAATCAGGTGTGCTCTTTAGGGAAAAGCAATAGCAATAACAATGGAGGGAATGGGATCATGGAGTAGCTTTACTCTTCATATCAAGGGGTATTACTGAAAAAGCAGAGACAAGTTCTTAGATTCATGGGTTAAGGATATCATCTTCCATTCCATGATGGCTATTTTTCCAAGTACAAAAACATGAAGGAATTCATGTAGTAGAAGGAAGCTTGTCTTTAAGTTTCTGAATCAAAACAGAGTAGATATAAATCTATTTGTAAAAATTTTCACATGTTAAACAAAATTGAATTAGTCTCACTGAGATTACATTATTTACTATATAATTTGACATGCATCCTATGTAAAATATATATTTGTGGTGCTTTATATTTTGCAATAACTCTAAAATAAAAGCTTTTACAGACTAAGAGGAGTTTATGTTTCTAGCAACACAAACTTGAATCTGGATTTTTTTTTCTTTTTTTTTTTTTCATTGCTCATCTCAAGACACAATGTGTTTCATTCGCTAACAGACACTAACCAGAAAGCCTTATCCACTTTAAACATGACCTAACTTACATGAAGATAGTTGTTGAAGTTTTGTCTAGCATAGTGTATTAGAACTTCAATTTATGTAGAATGTAGGAAAAAAAACAGGCAACAAACTCCTGAATTAGAGATGAGGGAACTGAATGTTCTAGGTAATATTCTAAAGGGGGAGCATAGGAAGAATCTTCTTAATTTTGACTGGAGTACACTATAAATTAGTCATTTTTTAAACTTATTTGACCATTATTCTGATATCTCATTAATGAGTAATTAAGAAAAAATCTAATTACAATACCTTGATTTTGAGGAATAATATAAAATCTATTGTACCTTAAATTCAATTAGGATTACCAGATTTTCTAAATCTCTTTCTGAATTCTCTAATAAGAAACTCTGGAAAGATTTTCAGATGCCACAACTAATGAATAATTGGCTAATCAAATTTATGCAAATAAATCTATAAATATATAAGTATATATTCTAAAATATATTCATATACTTAATAAATGTATATATGTCATCTACTTACTAGAAGGGGTCACTAATGAATGAAACCCCCTGATTCAAATACTGAATAAAATTTCTGTTCCTTTTTTCTTTCCAGAGATTGTTTATAACCTTTATTCACTGGCCATCGTGCTATCCATTATACTCTTGAACAATTATGAAAAGATAATTTCTGGTTTTTCTCCCCACTCATTGAACTGTTTCCATCAGTAAATGAAAATATTGCTTAAATTATCCATCCAAAAACAAACCTGAAATTTTATTTCTCTTGTTTTTTTTCATTGCTCATCTCAAAAGTGATTACATGCATACATACATACACATGTGTAGATGCACTTATCAAATCTTGGTGATACTATATATGAATGTATCTTTATTTGACTTCCAGATCTTTTTGCTCCTCTATATTTAATATGGGTTATTTTTATATTTAATATTTATTAGTTCTTCTTATATTTCTGTAATTTGTTTCACTGAAATGTAAGAATGACCTTAAATAAAAAACTAAAAAATGACATTTTTTTCTAACTTTATATGTAAAATAATATCATCTTGTAGAGTATTTAAAAGTATAGCCATCTCTTATACTGAGTTCCCATTAGTCTGTTACTAAACTTCCTTAAATGTATAGCTATGGTACAATTATCAAAACTCAAAATTTAACAGTATTAATAAATTGAGCACTACTTTATCATTTTCCCTTTGGAGGCTGCACTGGCTTGACACTTACTCCTAGCTCTGCACTCAGGGATTACTCCTGGCAGTGCTCAGAGGCCAATATAAAGTGTCAGGGATCGAACCTGGATAGGCCATAAGCAAGTAAGCACCCTTTATGCTATATTATTGATCTGACCCGAATTTAGGTATTTTTTATTTTAATTAGTTAATTAATTTCTTTATTTTGTTTTTATGGCCACACCCAGTGACACTCAGGGGTTACTCCTGGCTATGCACTCAGAAATTGCTCCTGGCCTGGGGGAACATATGAGACTCTGGGGTATAGAACTGAAGTCTGTCCTAGGTTAGCTTGGGCAAGGTAAACGCCCTACCACTTGCACCACCGCTCCAGCCCCTGAATTTATATATTTTAAAGAACAAGTTTAGTTTATATATATTTCAAATTAATGTCATTTTTGTTCCTGAATCCATCAATAGTAGTTAAAATAAAACCCAAAATTTGAATTACTGTATTTTTTGCTCTAGAAGATGTGCTTGACCATAAAACACACATAGTTTTTAGATGCTCTTTTCCTCTGAACTCAGGCTTCAGTTCCAGGCAGCACACTCTCCATAACATACACTTTAAGGGGAGAAAAGTGTATCTTATTGTATTAAAAATATGGTATGTTTTATAAAATAGCATATGCTCATTACTTAGTCTACTTTTACAAGTTCACTTGTGTAATCAACTTTACTAGATATATTTCTGCTTCTTGCATGCCCAGAGTTGATTTAGTCAAGGACTTTACACACTATTTCTAGTAAAGAAATGCTCTTATTCTGGTTCTTTGAGCAGCAGTCCTTTTCTCTTCTTTTGAGAATCTTAAATATCACGTTTACCAACCATTCTTAATGCATAGAGTCCTTATGACATTTTATGTTATATATGTCTGCTTATTTTTCTCATAGAAATTATTTTACCCTTGACTGCTTTGTTAGCTTTCTCTTTTGTTATCTGGCCTATTAGAAATATCTTCTAGAAGAAAAAATAACATTTATAGGGATTTATAAGGCATTTATATTATTTTTCTATTTTTAATATAACAAGTTGTCATAATCTTTGTGACTTGTGAAATACAGATTCATTATCCCAGAGTTTTGTATGTCAGATATCCAGTGCATTCAACTGTCTGGAGTATTAAAAACTGAAACCATGTTTTAGAAAGTGATGTTTCTTTTTATGGAGGCTCTCAGATAGAATCTACTTCCATATCATTCATATTGTTCATAGAAATTAGTTTTATTTAGTTGTGGTACTGAGTTCCTATTTACTTGCTGGCTGTCTTCTGTGGTCATTCATATCTCTAAAATGTCATTCCAGTCTCTTGTTTGTGACCCCTTCCATCTTCATAGCCAGTAATAGCAGACTGAATATCTTCGATGCTTTGAATCAATCTCTCTTCTCCTTTTCACTCAATTTTTCAATTTCACCAGGGGAGATTCTCTTTTTTAGTGTGTTTATTTGAGGCAACCACTTGCATTTATTTATTTTATTTATTATTTTATTTATTTTATTTAGGAGGAAGAGAAAGAGAGAGAAAAAGAGATAGAGACAGAGACAGAGAGGAGAGAGATGCAGTCCAAATTGTGTAGCTTAATAAAAGATTCAAATTATATTTGACCAACCTGAATAAATCAGGATGCTGCTTATTATAGGCTAGCTTCTATCACCTAAAATTTATATGGTGAATCCTAAACCAAAATGTAACTGGGGGAACATCACCTTTAAGAAGTTATAATTCTTTGGGGCTGGAGTGATGCCTTGCACACAGCTGACCTAGGATAGACCAAGGTTCAATCCCTGGTGTCCCAAATGGTCCTCCCAAACCAGAAGCTATTTCTGAGTGCAGAGCCAGGAGTAACCCCTGAGCATCACCAGGTGTGGCTTAAAAAACACATGAAGAAGAAAAGAAGAGGAAGAAGAAGAAGAAGAAGAAGAAGAAGAAGAAGAAGAAGAAGAAGAAGAAGAAGAAGAAGAAGAAGAAGAAGAAGAAAAAGAACAAGAAGAAAAAGAAGAACAAGAAGAACAAGAACAAGAAGAACAAGAAGAAGAAAGGAGGAAGAAGGAGGAGGAAGAAAAGAAAGAGAAGAAGAAAAGATAAGAGGAAGAAGAAGACGGTGAAGAAGAAGAAGAAAGGAGGAAGAAGGAGGAGGAGGAAGAGGAAGAGGAAGAAGGAGAAAAGAAGAGGAAGAAGATGATGATGATGAAGAAGAAGAAGAAGAAGAAGAAGAAGAAGAAGAAGAAGAAGAAGAAGAAGAAGAAGAAGAAGAAGAAGAAGAAGAAGAAGAAAAATTATAATGCCAACAAGCGGAATTGCTGGGTTAAATGGGAGGGGAGTTTAATTTCTAGTTGTTTGTTTGTTTTTAGGACTGTCCATATTCTTTTCCAGAAAGCTGAATCAGTTGAAAATCCTGATAGGATTTTATGGTCACTTTTCCCCTCATCCACACCAACACTTGCTCTGTTTGTATAGTTTTTTAGAAAGTCTTATTTCAGGAATTTTTTAACTGATATTTCAAAAAATGTGAGTCAAAGTACAGAAAAAAAAAAACAGTCAGTTGAATAACAGCATTAGTTTAGAAATCACAGCAGTAGAATCAATGTACAGTCAGCACAGAAAAAAGCAATCCAAAATGTTACAATTCAGCTCAGGTTAATCCTTATTTTGTTTTTACTCCTGTACAACATACATCAGGGCATGCCATAGATCAGGAAAGGAAGGGAGTTTAACAAATATTTACAAGAAACAGACTTGTACAAAGGAGAGCATGTTTCCTGCCCACTACCCACTTTTCTTTGATTTTCCATTTTAGTTTTTTAATTATAGCTTTATTTAAGCATCATGTTTACAAACATGTCCATAGATAGATTTCATTCATGAAATATATAACCCTTTATATCACTGCAACTTTCCTAACACCAATGTCTCCCTTTTCCTCCTACCAAAACCCTGCCTGTCTTCAAGACAAGCATTTTATTTCTCTCACTCAATCATTGTCAAGATAGTTATTGTGTAGTTATTTCTCTAACTGTGCTCACCAGTCTTTGTGGTAAGCTTCAGATCATGGGTTGGTCCTTTTGGTCTCTAGGAATTATTATCATATGGTCTTTTCTTTTCTTTTCTTTTCTTTTTTTTTTTTTTTGTTTTGGTTTTTGTGTGACACCCAGCAGTGCTAGAGTAACCAGTGTTACTCTTGGCTCTACGCTCATGAATAGCTCCTGACAGGCTCGGGGGACCATATAGGATGCCGGGATTCGAACCACCATTTTTCTGCATGCAAGGAAAATGCCCTACTTCCATGCTATCTCTCCGGCCCTGTCTTTTATTTTTCTTAAGTTCACGTGAATGAAACTAATCTGTGTCTGTTTCTCAGGAAATTGAAGAAACAGAAATACTCCCAAATAGTTTTTGAAGATAACATACCAAAAGCAGACAGAGATGCCACACACAAAAAAAGAGAACTACAGACCAATATCCCTGATGAACACAGATACAAAGATCCTCAAAAACCAAATCCTAGCAAATGGGACACAAAACCTCATCAAGAAGGTCATACACCATGACCAAATAGGTCTCATTTCCAAGATGCAAGAATGGTTTAACATATGTAAGTCAATCAATGTAATATATGATATTGTAGAACCCTGAGGTTTCCGCGGTCCCCATGAAAGTTTCTTCTTTTGCTAAAATTGCTTTTGTATACTCTCTTTGTTAGCTTGTTAGCTTGTGGGAATGTGGCTTTCAGATAAGAGTTGGAGACAAAGGGAAACACAAGACCCGGAACATGGCACCCACTAAGGATAAACCTGAAAGATCAGATTTGTAGTATCTGAATTATGTATCTTGTGACATTTGAATTGTGTATTCCTTCTATCTGCTGTACATTCAGCTTTAACATGCTTGGTTATGGCTCTATATCCTCTTATTCCCCTAGACTTGGTGTCCTTGACTTGTAACCTGTTCCCAGGTGAAAGTCTTGGACTCTTAGCTAGCTAAGCAAATAAAAACCTCTCTTTATGATTTGCATTGTCAGGTTGTCTCTTTGTTTTATCACAGGACTGCTAGCTCAGGCTCAACAATATCAACCGAAAAAATGATAAAAACTATGTGATCATATCAAAGGGTCAGAGAAAGCATTTGATAAGGTCCAAAACCCATTCATGATATAAACTCTCAACAAGATGGAAATAGAAGGAATTTTTCTCAATATTCAACAGTCTATGGATACAAGATAACAGCCTTTCCTCTAAAACCTAGTACAAGATGAGGCTATCCCTTCACCACTCCTATTTAACTTAGTTCTTGCCGTAGCAATTAGGCAAGAAAAAGATATCAAGGGCATCCAGATAGTAAAGGAAGAAATCAAGCTCTCACTGTTTGGAGATGACATGATACTATAGTTAGAAAACCCTAAAGACTCTACTAAAAAGCTTCTTAAAATAATAGATATATATAACAAAGTGGCAAGCTACAAAATTAACATACAAAAGTCAAATACACAAACAATGATAGGGAAAAAAGGACCTTAAAAATATCCCATTTATAATAGTGCCACAGAAACTCAAATGCCTTGAAGTCAACTTAACTAAAAGAGGTGAAGGACTTTACAAAGAAAATTACAAAACACTATTTCAAGAAATAAAAGAGAACACAAGGAAATGGAGGTACATAACATGTTCATGGATTGGAAGAATTAACATAATTAAAATGACAATACTCCCCAAACCTTTGTACAGATATAGTGCAATTCTTCTAAGGATACCATGATATTCTTCAAAGAAGTAGATCAAACACTCCTTATATTCATTTGGAAAAATAAATGCCCATGAATAGCTAAAGCACCCCTTAGGAAAAATAAAATGGGAGGCATCTTTAAAAAGAAATTGAGGGAGCCAGAGCATAGCAGTAGGGCATTTGCCTTGTCTGCAGCTGATTCAGCTGTGGTTCGAATCCCAGCATCCCACATGGTCGCCTGTGCCTGCCAGAGGCAATTTCTGAGTGCAGAGCCAGGAGTAATCCCTGAGCACTGTGGGGTGTGACCCAAGGAAAAAAGCAGAAGTTGGGGAGACATCTTCAAATTTAAATTGTATTATAAAGCAGGGTCATTGTAAAAGCATGGTATTATAATAAAGACAGACCCTCAGATCAATGAAATAGATCTGAGTATTCAGAGAATGTTCCCCAGACATACAATTAATTAATTTTTGATAAAGGGGCAAGAAATGAAAAATAGAGCAAGGAAAGCATCTTCAACAAATTGTGTTGGGAAAGCTGGTCAGCCACATGTAAAACAGTGAATTCAGACCTCCATTAACATGATGCACATGCATCCAAAAACTCAGAACACTTCATGCTCAGATTACTTCATGTATTCAGAATATTCCTTATTCTTATGTTATGTTTTGCATATACAGAATGTTCATTTTTGTATTCTGCCCTTTCACACACCCCTACAAAGCTCTTTTTTACTCCTTAACTTTCTAACCCCCTCCCAAACGTCACTAACCTACATTACTCTTTTTAACTTTTGTGGTGTACAATCCTAATCACAGTCCAAAACTGTGCGTTGTGTGTGACAACCCCAAACTGTTTCAAGACACATATAATGAACACGTATTTCTTTAGAATATTTTGTGTTTCTTCTCTGACAGCTATAATTCTTACTAAATGTTGTCTTATACAGTCACGATTCTAACCACTTTTTATCTTCTTTTTTTGAGCTGTTTAACAAGGAATTTTGGTGGAAGAGTCCCCCAGTTTAATGCTTATGATTGAACCATGTTATGGGAATCATTGGAATTGTTCTTATGGCCCCCACATGCGACAATAACACCACGTGGCATTGCTTCTTATTTGCATAGGCACATTAAAATGGGAAAACACTATGCATACAAATAAGATCCTATCTAATAGCGATTGGAACACACAAATCTTGTAGTGCAAAGGGACCTTACACCCTGAACATTGACATAACGACCTGGCACAGACCTCAGAAGAAAGGGCATAATCCATTCTCCCCTGAACCAGGGAAGACATCCACAAAACATCCAGGCTGGTCTATAACATCACCTGGAAGCAATCCTCTACCACAGAAGACCTACACTGCTCAGACTTCGACCTGCTCAAAAGAGACTTCCCTTAACACTGAGAAGACTTAACAACAACAACGACCTGCTTACAGGACAGGGCTCCCTGTGTTGCCCTTTGATTGTGAGGTGAAAGGAGAGGATGCTCCACATCCTGACTTCAATGTAAGATATGCAGATTCCAGGATCTTTAATACAGAAACATGATACCAACAACAGAGACTGTGTGAAAAATAAAAGTGTGTTGGCACTACAGACAATGTATTGGATTGGAAGATCTAACTTGCCTGGAGCCTAGACTTGGTCTTGTGCCAGGAAACTTCAGGGGTCTGGTCTCTTTGTACTTAGGCCAAGGTTATTTCTTTCCATGTCCCTCATATTTTGGTGGGCCTATGCAAACAACAATTGCCACTCTAACACCACTTTTACTGTGCTCCTTTGACTCTAATCCTTAAAAAGAACTCACTTAAAATTTGAGGTTAACTTAAGCTAATATGCATGTATATGGAAATGTAAGAAAATACTATGCCTGTAATGTTTAAGGAGTTACATAAGTTTTATGGCTTTAGATTGCCTTGTGTACTGTTAAGAAATATTATAATGTGTTACAATCTGGGGACTTGAGGGACAAAGTAATTGTATATGGATTCTGTCTTATTTATCTTAATGTTCTTTGGCTGAAATTTCAAAGTTAAGATATCAGCAAGGGGACTTCTGAGAATTATGTTATGGATGATTGTCCTTCCACTGTAACTTTACCTTGTCCTCTTTCTTTGCACCCTTGTTCTCTTAATAAAAAAAAAAAAAAAACATGATGCACAAAGGTCAAATCCGACTGGATTGAAGACCTTGGTATATGATATGAAAACATAAGAGAAATATGTGGGTAAAGCACTCCATGACATTGAAACTAATGGCATCTTCAAGGAGGAAACACCACTTTCTATATAGGTGGAAGCAGAAACCTGTTAATTTAATTTATCCTATATATTTATCTTTGTTTCTGGTTGCTTGTCTAATATTACCTCCTTAAATATGCCTCCATATTTATTATCAAGAAAAGTTCTGCTTAAATTATTTTCAATGTAATTTATAGATGCATACCTGACATCAAAGTTTTTAATCATTTCAATTTGGTGCATAATGTTAGAAAGTGGTCTGTGTCATTGTTGTTTGTATTTATATGTGACTGACAAATTTTCCCAACTCAATTTGTTAAAGAAGCTACTTTTTTACTGCTCATATTTTTTTTTATCAAAAATTAGCTATTCACATGCCTGAGATTCTGTCTATGGATTTTTAATTCTACTCCATTGATAGGAGAGTCTATCTTTATTCCAGTACCACACTGTTTTAACTGTGATAGCTTTGTGTACAGTTTGAAATTATGGAGGACAATGCCCCTCCCATTTTCCCCTAGAATTTTTTTTGATTATTCGGGAGTAGTAATGCTGTTATTTGGCCCTTTTGACCCAGAAATTCCATTTCTTGTTATTTATCCCAGGCTCCTAAAAAAATTAGAGAAGAGAAATTTGCATTCCCATGTTCTTTGCAAAATTATCTACAATAGCCAGATTCTGGAAAGAACATATGTCCAAAGAACAAATGTTCAAGAACATATGAGTAGCTAAAAAAATCTTTGGTTCATTCGCTCAATGGAATTTTTCTTGGCCATAAAAAAGATAAAATCTTGCAATTTACTGCATTGTAGTTAGAACTGGAGAGTATGCTGTGTGACGCTAGAGAGAAAGACACTGACAAAGAATGCTCTCTTATGCAGAATATAAAGCAACAAAATAGTATGTTCAATATCATAAGAAATAAAAAAAACTTGAGAACTGGTTTTAAGTAAAAAACATGCCACTTGGGGGGATTGAAAAGAGAAGGGAGCACTTGAATAATGGAGGAGGCAGAGTTCTACAGTGCTGTAAACCATAGTGTTAAAATATATACTTGTTTTTTGTTTGATTTTTCTTTTTGTATTGTTGTGGTGCTTCTCTTCCTTTTCCCCTTTCTTCTCTCAAACTGAGGTTGAGAGCCTCTAAGGACTCCACCTATTTTTGACTTGTTTGATTTTTACCCCATTTTATTGTTTTTCTTTTCTTCAAACAGAACCACATAATTTGAACCATCTTGTTCCGCCTCTCAAATTGAGGGGGAAATAATGGAGGGTTCCAAGACCAAACAGTTGTTTGAGCACTAAGTAGTAGCAAAAATGATTGGACTTAAACACCAAATCCAAATCCAACTACATCAGAATCCATACCCAATCTACAACAACCTAGACACAGAGAGAATCACTTATACTAGCAGCCCGAGGGGTAAGTGTGGGGGATATGGGATGCAAGCTGGGAACGGGGGTGTGGTGAGTGACCAGGACTTTTTGGTGATGGGAATCCCCTAATTTAATGTTCATATGTACCTAAAATATTACTCTGAAAGATATATACTTCCACTTTGGTCAAAATAAAAATTATTATTATTATAAAAAAAATGTCTCTTTTAGAGGCAGGGAAATGGAGGCAGGTTATTGGTTTAGGACACTGGTGAAGGGATTGGTGTTGAAAATTGCATTGTTGAAAACCAATAATGAATAGCTTTGTAATTCATGGTGAATTGGCGAGTTAATAAAAAATAATTAAAAAAAAAAGAAGTCACTGGGGTCATAGCATGAAATCATAATATACTAGAATCAGGGCTCTTATGAACATAAGATATACCAAAGCGTTCTTCTTTCTATCTATTTCTGACTGTACAAAGAAGCCATGTTAGGACACTGAGAATACAGCTATTTATAAGGCAGAAAGAGAGATCTCACTAGAAACAAAACTAATGGCTCCCTGATTTTGGAGGTCTATCTCCTCTAACTGCAAGAAAATAATAGGCTCTCAGGTTGGTAGCCCCTTGATCTGGAGTTTCAGCTTCTTAGACTGTAAGAAAATAATAAACTTCCAGCACAGTGGTACCTTGTTAAAATAGTGGAACAATTTCTAGATCTTAACCATAATAGAGTAAGGTTTCCTTTCCATCTGGTGTAAAATATTCACATTATAGTTGAAATCTTTGAGAGGTCAATATTTAATATGCCACCATCTTAATAGCAATTGCACCCTAGAATTATTCATGTAAGTATTAAATAATGATTAATAAGTATGAATTAATTAAACCAAATATTGATTAATTAAATCAATTCTTAACTAAATTAATAAATTATTAGATAAAACTTACATAAAACTATTTTAAGAATTCTTCTTGTTTAAACATAGACATTATAGAGTACTGTCTATTTTTCTTCCAGTAATGATGTCTGCTATTGCATGAGAATCTGGTGTTTCCTGACATTATATTGATGTTAAGTTAAATCCCATTTATCAGAAAAATACCAATTATGTTACTTGAATTATAAGCACTAAAATTGTTATCAATTATAAAAAGTTTTAAGGTAGTATGATTTTCTAAGTTATTTATAATTGAATTCCAGCATACAATGTTCCAACACCAAACTTTATAGCTTTAACTTCTTGCTATCTTGTTAAAAATTAAAGCAGTTTATTCCTACTGAGAATAATATTTGCCATTATATTCTGGTACATGGCCTTGACTGTACTGAGAAAAATTCCTTCCATTCCCATTTTGTTGAGAGGTTTTATTTTTTTTTTTATCATCAAGAATGGGTATTGGGCCTTATCGAATGTTTTCTCTGCATCTATTGTTATGATCATGTGGTTTTTATTTTTCTTTTTGTTGATATGGTGCATTATGTTGATTAATTTACATATGTTAAACCATCCTTACATTCCTGGAGTGAAACATACTTGGTTATGGTGTATGACCTGTTTTGTTTTGTTTTGCCGAGATTGAACCACGGTCCATCTTGGGTTGGTGCAAGGCAAACATCCTATCACTGTTGCTATCTATGACTCTGGATGAGGCATTGGATCTTATTTGCCAGGATTTTGTTAGAGATCTTTGCAACTGTATTCATCAGGGATATTGATTTGTGGTATTCTTTTTTGTTTTGTTTTTTTTTTGTTTGTTTGTTTGTTTCTGGGCCACACCGGTGACTCTCAGGGGTTACTCCTGGCTATGCGCTCAGAAATATCTCCTGGCTTGGAAGACCATATGAGATGCCGAGGGATAGAACCACAGTCAATCTTAGGCTAGAAAGTGCAAGGCAAACACCTTAACAGCCTGCACTACCACTCCGGACCCTGTAGTTTTCTTATTTTGAAGCATCTCTGTTTGGTTTTGGTATCTGGGTGATGTTAGCTTCATAAAAATGATTAGGGTGTGTTTCTGTTTCTTCAATTTCCTGAAGGAGCTTGTAGTATTGATATAAAATATAAAGTCCTAGTTTTGGGGTTGAGGTCTTTCTCTGCACAGCATGACTCCTGTAGTGCCTTGGCCGCCAGGTCTGAAGGTTGCAGTATAATGCTGGAGAATCATAAGCAATCAAAGTTTCAGGAGTCATTCAGCTTTATATCAAGGCCTAGCCGCCCAGTGCATTTTCCTCACATGGGTTCTATGCTAAGCTTTTCAAGCAGCCTCTTTCAGCTGCACTCCATGATTCCTTGTTATCCCTTTCTTTTTCTCCTTCCCCCAAGGCAACACCTTTATTCTCAAAAGCAAACACTCCATTTGTGGGTGGATCTGACCATCCAGGTGATATTAGCATATGGAATTGAGGGAGGGATACCAAAAGCCTGAAAAGGATTGGTAGTAGTTCCTCTTGAAAGGTTTGAAAATTCGTTAGTAAATTCATCTGTGCCTGGGCTTTCGATTTGGTGAAGACTTTTGATTACCATTTTTATTTCCTCAATAGTGAAGGGTCTGTTTATAATGGTAGATCATTCTGATTCAACTGCGGAAGGTTATATGAGTCAAAGAATTTATTCATTTCTTTCAGGTTTCAATTTTGTGGCATAGAGAGGGCATTGGTGGTGGGAACGGGTGAAGGGTGGTGTTCTTTAATTTTTTTAAATATATAACTAAAATCTAATTACAAACATGCTTGTAATTATGATGCTTAAATAAAGATATTTACCAAAAAAAGAAAGAAGGAAAAAAATCTACTTTTTATAAATGTGATAATCCTGTTGTTACCTGCTGTCTTCATCTGTGTACTGTTTAAAATTCTCTCAGATATGCATAAAACTAAAAAAAAAACAATAATTTTTATTTGAGAAATATTTTTCAGTTATTCTTTGTTTTGAATCACTCCTTTTTACTTGCACTTAATATTTCTTCCTTTTCCATTTTTATTGCAGCACTGATACAAGGTAGGGATTAAACACATGAAGCTATATGGACTGACTACCATGCTGATCTATGACATTCAAGTGTGCACAAGAAGCCTTGTGAGAATTGCTGTCTTTGGGACCTGTAATTTTCAAATTGCCATTATTTAGCTTTGCATACATATCTCTTGAGCAAAGCATGGTGACTTGGAAAGAACAAATGTTTGTTATCAGCAAACTTAAAATCATATTATGTCTCTAGACAACATCTAGTGGAAAGGATTCAATGAACTGTGGCATTGTGTAGCATTAAATATCTGCACTTGGGTTACATTATTATAGAATTGTATCCTTTGAACATAAACATTTAGTCTTGTTACTTCAGTAAAAATTTAAAAATATCTTAAGCCCAAATTTCCTCATGCTTACAGTATTTCCATTATGATAGTTTCACAATGATTACTTAACATAATCATTCCTAAATGAACACAGAAATAGTCTGGAAATAGAAAATTTCCCCTACATTTGTAAGTATACAAATTCACAAAACTCACTAAATAAACTTAATATCAAATACTGAAGTGGGTATCATTTAAATTGGTCATGGGGAAGAAATTGCTCCATGATAAGAAAGATTAGTTAGACCAATTAGTAAAAGAGTTAGAGAAAATTGTATAAACTGTGGAGTTCGTACAGTTTATACAGGTCTAAGAGAGACTGAGAATAGATCCTGGAGAGATTTTTAACTAATTTTTCTCTTGCTGTGAGGAGGAAGATGTGCTGCTAGAGGTGTTGATGATAAGGAGTACTCAAAAATTTAATTGGGATTCTGACCTATTTTTGGTATCTTCATATAATAGTCCCATTTTGTAAAAGGGGATAATATAATGGAAAGAGAAATAAGAAGGTTCCTATTTTAGGTATGGCATTGTACCTGTCCTTTCTGTCCATAATTTTATAATTTCTTTAGAGGAGTCAGATAAATGTATGGGGTGCAGGAGAGATAGTCCAGGGACACAGATATATATATACATATACATATATATTTTTTTCTTGCCTTGCCCAAGCCAATCCAGGTTCGAATCCTGACACCAAAGATCTCTGAACTTTCTAAGTAGAGCCAGTAGTAAAAGCTGAGCAGTATCAAATGGCTCCAATCTCCTACCTCTCAAAACATAAAATTCCCCTCTGTAAACACTTTGCTTTTAGCCTATTTGGTTTCCTTTTGCTAACTTATGAGGCAGTATGAATTATGCTCATCTTATTGAAAGAATAAAGTGGAAGTACTATTATTATCAGCTCACCTCTGTGATAAACAGAGAACATCCATGAAAGAACTGCCCAGGGAACACCATGTTACCCATCCAATCACCATACTAATAAACATGAACCTAAGGAGTCCTAAGGAATCTCAATCATCCCCAAGACAAAACTGTGTGGAGATTTACAGAGAACCAGTAAGTTAAAGATGTCTGTTTTCCTCTAAACAAGTGTCTGGTAATGTAGGAAGAGCTTATGCACTTTTGAATAATAAGGCCTGCTGGGAGTGAGACTGATGCTGAATCAAGGGAGGTGAGTGAATTTGTGCTTTCAGAGAAAATGATCGAAATCATGGTAGCTAAGATACAATAGCATGCATTTTTTTTTCCAAAAATAAGATCATGTCTGGGCTGAGGATTAGCACCATAGGAAACAGCTCACTGCTAAAAGATAAGCATGTTTAGAAGAACAGTAGCTTGTAGAAAATTTTGACTGGGGAAAAATAGAGATGATTATAGAATAAAGACAACCAAAAAAAAAAAAAAAAGACAGAAGATATTTAGTTGCTTTCCCTAGACTGAACATCATTATTTAGAACTAAAATTAGACTTATGTAAGAAATAGCACAGAGTATTATAGGAATGCAATTGCTCTAGATTTTCTTTTTAAATATATAACGTTTAATTTTTTTTTTGTTATTTTGGGCCATACTTAGTGACCCTCAGGGGTTTTTCCTGGGTATGTGCTCAGAAATTGTTCCTGGCTTGAGGGACCATATGGGATGCCAAGGGATCAAACCAGGGTCCGTCCTGGGTCAGCCAAGTGCAAGGCTGACCCTACTGCTATGCTACCATACCAGCCCCAAAATTATTTCTTTTTATAGCTCTTCATATAAGTTTCTAGTGCCAGGACCAGGTATTAGCGACTGAACAAGTGAAGGGTTTATGTTGATTCTAGAAAAAATGCATATACTTATGCTATATTAGATGATAGATTGATTGATAGATAGATAGATATCTAGATAGATAGATAGATAGATAGATAAAAAAAGGTCAAGAAAAAATGCTCTTCTGTCATCCCTTTTGTATGTCCTGCAGGAGTTTCAGTTCATATTTGCACAAATAAATTCAGAACCAGAGGAACCTCAGGATCTAATCTGCCCTACTCTAGAAAAATATAAACAGCAACATTAACCTGAAGCTTAAGTTGCATTTTTTCTTTTTTTTTAATTTTTTATTTTTAATTATGAGAACAATGATGCAAAGAGGACAAGGTAAAGTTACAGTGAAAGAACAATCGCCCATAAACAGAGTTCTCAGAAGAAATCCCCTTGCTGACGCCTAAATATTGAACTTACAGTCAAAAAAACATTAAGAAAAATAAGGCAGAACCCATGTACAATTACTTTGTCCACAAGTCCCCAGATTATAGTACATTATAACATTTCTTAGCAGTACACAAAGCAACCTAAAGCCATGAGATTTGTGTGACTCCTTAATTTTGAAGGCATAGTATTTTTATATATTCATGCACATATTAGTTTAAGTTAACATAAAAAGTTTAAGAGGTTTTGTTTTTTAGGGTTAGTCAAAAGAGCACAGTAAAAATGGTATTAGAGTGGCAAATATTGTTTGCATAGGCCCACCAAAATATGGGGGACATGGAAAGGAAAAGCCTTGGTCTAAATACAAGGAAACCCTACCCTGAAGTTTCCTGGCATAAGACCAACTCTAGGCTCCAGGCAAACTAGTTTATTCAATCCAAGTCATTGTCTGTAGTGCCAATAGAGTTTTATTTTTCATGCAGTTCTATTGTTGGCATCAGGTTTCTGTATTAAAGATCCTGGAATCTGCACATCCTACATTGAAGTCAGGCTGGTGTGGAGTATCCTCTAGTTTCATCTCACAATAAAGGGGCAATACAGCAAGCCCTGTCCAGTAAGCAGGTCATTGTTCTTGTTAAGTCTTCTCAGTGTTAAGGGAAGTCTCTTTTGAGTAGATCGATGTCAGAGCAGCTGTAGGGTCTTCCCTGGTAGAGAAATGCCTCCAGGTGATGTTATAGACAACCTTGGATGTTTTGTAGATGTCTTCTCTAGATCAGGGGTGAATGGAGAATGCCCATTCTTCTGAGGCCTGTGCCAGGTCTTTATGTCAATGTTCAGGGTGTAAGGTCCCATTGCACTACAAGATTTGTGTGATCCCATCTCTATTAGATAAGAACTTATTGGTATGTATAGTATTTTCCTGTTTAATGTGCCTAAGCAAACAAGAAATAAAGCCACGTGATGTTATCTGAGTATATGGGGGCCTAAGAACACATCTAACAATACCCATGACTGGGTTCAAAGATAAGCATTAAACTGAGGGATTCTTCCACACCAAATTCCATATTGAGCAGTTCACAAAGAGAAGATAAAAAAGGGGGGGGGGAATCGTCACTGTATAAGAAAATATTCAGCAAAAGTTATAGCCGTCAAAGAAAACACCCATAAAATGTTGAAAAGACATACGTGCCCTTTATATGCTTTTTGGAATAGTTCGGTGGGTGTTAATTCCAAGGCACCACTTTGGTTTGTGACTTAGGACTCTACATTACATAAGTTAGAAAGGGTAAATGAGGAGTAATGATGATAGGGGTTAAGGAAGTTAAAGAAAAAAATGATCTTTTGTAGGGGTGTGCAAAAGGGCAGACTACAAAATGGATATTCTGCATACATAAAAACATAATTCAATGATAGTGAGTACTATTAATGTATCTTGTGCACGTGGGGGATATCACCCCCACATGATTTAGAAAATATACACTGGAAAGAGATTACCAGTGACTTCAAGAAGCTGGGAGGCCAGAGGTTCAGAGCCCCACCCAGACCCTCCCTAATGAGCTGAATGGATCATGGGGGAAAGCCTAGGGTACCTTCAAGCTCCGCCAAGGGGCCCAACTCACCGGCTTGCCCAGGCATGTGGCCCGGGGAAGCCCTGGAGATCTGGAGCAAAGCGGTAGAGGGGTGCTGGGGTTACCAAAGTCCCTCCCCTCCCAACCCCCCCTCAGGCCTGGTTAAGAAAGCCTCTGGCGTGGCGGAGGCCTGCCGAACCCCATACTGCTAGATTCCTAGCTCTCAGGAAGGAGAGAGATCCTTCAAGAAGCTGGGGGGCCAGAAGTTTGGAGCCCCACACAGACCCTCCCTAAGGAGCTGAATGGATAATGGGGGAAAGCCTAGGGTAACTTCAAGCTCCGCCAAGGGGCCCAACTCACCGGCTTGCCCAGGCATGTGGCCCGGGGAAGCCCTGGAGATCTGGAGTAAGGCGGTAGAGGGGTGCTTGGGTTACCCAAGTCCCGCACCCCCCCCCCCCAGGCCTGGTTAAGAAGGCCTCCGGCATGGCGGAGGCCTGCCGAACCCCATACTGCTGCATTTTTTCTTATTTACCTGTTTATCTTACATTGTTTTGGATTGGCACTTCAAAGCCTGAAAGCCAAGGACTAATCCTGAGTTCTTATATAGTACTGATGGCTCCAGCATTGCTGCTATTCTCCTCTGAGACTCACTCCCCAAATTGCCTGGTTTCTGATGGTTAACACATTTTATTTTACTTTAAAATAATATCTTTCAGATTTGGAATCCCAGAGACTAAAATTTATCTTCAGAAGTACTTGAAAATTTTCTGGACCAATCTTTGACTTGCGCAACCCTGTTTAGACCACTACTATTGCTAAAAGACATTCCATATACATCTCCCACTTTGTGGCCTGCCATGATACTCATTGGGTAAGTTTTCTACCTAATCCTTTTAAGAAAGGAAGCAATAAGGATGGTAAAGCACTATTTGATTATCAGCATCCCAGAAACTAAAGTCTGTGTGAGTTAATGAAGTTTCATTTTGGGTCTTTTATTTTTTTTAATATTTTTATTAATGGAATTCAAAAAAACCTACTAAAAGAAAATTAATTCAAAAGGGATAATTAGACACATGCCAGGACTTCTGGGTGTCTTCGACTGGTATGTTGGGGGCTCTGGGCAGGACAGGTAGCCATAGGCACCTGGGCTGACCACTTAGTCCAGGGGACCGAGATCCCCCCACACCAGGCGGGTCTTCAGGGCCACACCTGGTTAATCGGGCCCTGAGGGGAGGGGGCTGAGAAATTCCTCCCTATGCAAACAACAATTGCCACTCTAACACTGTGCTCCTTTGACTCTAATCCTTAAAAAAAAAAAACACTTAAAATTTGAAGTTAACTTAAGCTAATATGCATGTACATGGAAATGTAAAAAAATACTATGCCTGTAATGTTTGTTTAAGAAGTTACGTAAGTTTTATGGCTTTAGATTGCCTTGTGTGCTGTGAAGGAATACTATAAAGTGTTACAATCTGGGGACTTGAGGGACAAAGTAATTGTACATGGATTCTGTTTTATTTATCTTAATGTTCTTTGGCTGAAAGTTCAAAGTTAAGATATCAGCAAGGGGACTTCTTCTGAGAATTATGTTATGGGTGATTGTCCTTCCACTGTAACTTTACCTTGTCCTCTTTCTTTGCGTCTTTGTTCTCATAATTGAAAATAAAAAAATTAAAAAAAAGGGATAATTAGCAGATGAAGGAAAGAGTAAGCACAAAACTGATAATGTAGAAAATTAAATAGGTATTGACCATTGGTAATTGTGAAGTAAAATTAAAATAGAAAGTAATAATTTAATTAAAATATTCAATTTAATTATTCAATAAATTATTCAGCTTAATAAAGAATTCAGAAAATTTTTAAAAACCAAAATATTGTCTGAATATGTAAAAGGAGAAATTACTAGATTTTAAATATTATTTCATTTCTTTTTTTAGTTAATAGATTTATTTAAACACCTTGTTACAAATATGATTGTAGTTGGGTTAGAGTCATATAAAGAAAATGTCCGGGCCCGGAGAGATAGCATAGCGGTGTTTTCCTTGTAAGCAGCTGATCCAGGACCAAAGGTGGTTGGTTCGAATCCCGGTGTCCCATATGGTCCCCCGTGCCTGCCAGGAGCTATTTCTGAGCAGACAGCCAGGAGTAACCCTTGAGCACCGCCGGGTGTGGCCCAGAAAACCAAAAAAAAAAAAAAAAAATGTCCCTTCACCAGTGCAACATTCCCATCACCAATGTCCCAAATCTCCCTCCTCCTCACCATATTCTTTCATTTCTCAATATTTTGTAGATAGATGAAAATATGCATTAAACTTAACTTATGTGAAACATATGATATTAATATTGTCTGTGATATCACTAAGTTCTTCCAACCTATGTCTCAATTCTTTGCCATTTTAAAGGATCATGACTTATTATAAATGTTACTACCATATTTTTCGGTGTATAAGATGACCAGGCCTATAAGACAACCCCCTAATTTTGCAATTAAAACATAGGTTTAGGCCTAGATTCGCTGTATCAGACAGAACGTTCCTGTGTTGCATGTGCTGCATGTGTTCCTGTGCTCATGTACCACAGTGAGCCAATCACAACAAGCAAAGGTTCATAGGTTATACTGTAATAGACTTCCTCTCTGACTCTGGCCAATCTGAGCAGGCTTTTTACAGTGTAGATTCAGTAAAAAACATTGTCTAATTTGCATGCATAAAAAGCCTGCTTAGATTGGCTGAGTTAAAGGGGCGGTCCGAGCAGCCTTGCAGTGATTGGTGCAGGATCGAGTTGGAAAATTCGTTTTGTGGCAATATTCAGACAATTTTTGTTTAGTGGCATATTGAAACATTTTTCAGGATATACTCTGTGTATAAGACGACTCCCAATTTTCAGTTGACTTTTTTTTTTGTTTCAAAAGTCGTCTTATATGCCAGAAAATATGGTGTGTGTGTGTGTATACATACATATATACACACACTGAAATGTGAGTGAAAGCAATGAGTAGATGTCACTTCTAGTCTAAAGCACTCAAACTTCAGAGTATTATTCTTTTAATTACTTTATGTATCAATTCTAGGAAACATAAAATCTTCCTAGAAGTCCAGATTAATTAAAACTATTATATAAAGTGTATTTATATATTAACAAGAAATGAATTTTTAACTGGCTAAATCACTTATTTGTAAGTTGTTTATATTTTAGTTTGCTTATTTTATCTTGGTGAATAGAGGAGATATGTTTAAGTATATTTATTAAAATCTTAATTTATACTATAATTTCAAAATACATCAATGTATAGGTGTATAGAATGTTGCAAAGATATAAGCTTGAAATATGGTCAATTTAAACAATTTTGTACATATGGAAATGAACAAAACTGGTAAAGCTGTACAATTAAGAGGCTTATCAAACCGAAGTTAAAAAGCTGTCATCAGCTCATATTACATTTATTTAAAGACATGTAGAAAATTTGAAGTTTAAATGTATCATAAATATAAATAAAATAGACATGACTATTGTAACTTGATTTCAAGTTTATTAAGGATAAATAGTTACTAAAATCAAAAAGAATATCAATTCATCAAGGAGTTAAACAATTCTAAACCTATAGATGTTTAAAGCAAACAATCAAAGCAAAAGCAGTTCAATATGGCAAAAATGTAAAGTACAAAATACTTGATAACACTATTAAGGGATTTTGATTTAAATAGCAATAAAGGTTAGATCAGATGATAAAGAGATACTAATATTTGGATATTGGATATTTGAATCACTCTAACAAAGTAAATTGTGGACATTTACAAAACCCTGTATAAAAATTAGGTGATATTTATTTTTCATTTTTTTCTTAAATGTGTTTGTAATATAGTAAATTATGATCTTAAAGGAACTTCAAGCAAAGAAAAATTACCATTTTATAGATTATATTTGCTAATCAAAATAAACTTAAATCAAGAACAGAAATATTAATAAGTAAGAATTATTGCTAAAAATTTAAAACCAATTTGGTAAAAATTTTAAGACTCAAAGAACAGTTAATACAAGCTTAAAAATAAAATGCAATATATATAAAAACTCATAAAATATATATAGATGAAATTTTAAGAGGAAAACATATTTTTGTGTGCTCACATTAAATAGTAGTGCTATTACTTATTGAAAATATATGCAATTAAATTGAAAAAGTACCTTAATAAAAATTAGTAAAAATAGTAGAAAAATAATGCAGAGAAATAAAATAAAAGTATGCATAAATAAGCTAATTGAAATAAAAATAGAATTAAATACTAAAACTTAGTTTCTATAAATAATTAAATAAATGTTCTTTCAGGTAAACCCAATCAAAAATTTTATTGCTGTGAATGATTCATTCATTCCTCCAGCACCATTGGGTCTTATCTTATTAGAATTTAAATAAAATTTTAGAAAAATATATATAGGAATGAAAAATAAAAAGTATATGTAAAGTAGTAATTCAAAAAAGATAGAAAATATTATAAACACCTTAAAAAGATCCCTGCCAACTTGAAAATTCGTTATTAAAATATATCCTTAAGACTAATTCTAGAAAAAAATAAAGTTAGATTTCTTTAAAGCTATTTAGCAAAGTTCTCATGTTAAATACCTGTCAAGATTAAGGAAATTATTGAGTCTTAGCAGTCAATTCTTCAAACACTGAAGGGAAGAACAATAACAACAAAGAACAATATTGTTACTTCCCGTTTAAGGAAAGCACGCACCAGATAATGGTTTTTCCCCTTCCCTCGTGCAGTGCTTTCCTCTAAAAGAATTATTTGCCAAAAGGCCCGCTTAGCGAAGTCAATCATTTCACCATTTGTGTGGATCATTGGCGGTAATTCCAACGTGGCTGTAACATTACATTTTTCTCTCTATTTGGCCACTATAGAAATCCAGCCTCAGCTCTTCTACAGACAAAGAAATGTCAGTACCAAAGCCCACCAAAAGTCTCCTGCTGGCTAGTTCGTATAACCTGGCGCCAACAGCTTGTTTTTCTGAGTCTAGCTCTATGATGGTAAACAATTATTTCTGTCCCCCCTAAAATCTATTTTGCGGCTACTACATAGATATCAAAAATATCTCTGTCTCTCTCCTCCTGGTATCTTGAAAAAACTGCTTTTTGCTAACCATAAACATCCTCAGCTCTGATTTCACTGACCTCCAGCAGAGTTCCTTCTCACCTGAAGAATGGTCTTTTAATATGTTAATTTAAGGCTTGTTTCCCCCATTGTATTATTGCTCTCCGGCTCTTTGAGAACACCTTGCATACCAGAGTCTGTGCCTATAAAATGTCATAGGCTGAAAAATAAATTTGTCTCTCTACCCTTGGGCGAGGGTCCCCATACAATGCATTTTTGTGTGGTCTCATTTATTTCATATTTCATATTCGTCCACTCGTGCTCACGCTTCTCTCTCCGTGAAAGGCTCCGGAACCCCATGAAGGTTCTGCTTAGCAACACTAACCCATCTGCAGCACAACATAAATGAGGGGGTCACGATTTACTATATATTGGTTCATAACCTTGACAGCAGATCCAAAAATTGGTAGTTTTGCAACTATAAGAAATTGAACTAACCAATTTAATCTAAACCAAGGTCAAGTTATCTTATGAATTTGACATTATGAACCTATCTTATGACTCTTAAGTTACAGTGAAGCTCATATTTCCACTAATATCTGTATTGGGTGTATATTGTCTTTTAAAACTAATCTCTACTCACATTGAAACAAAGAAAATAGAGTTATAAAGAGTTATAAGCCATGTTAGTTGCTGACAATGCCTAACTAATTTTGCTAAAGAAAGTCCTGTTACTTTACTCAAAGTAGAGACAACATCACCACTTCTACACCAAATGTTACAGATTTTTATATCTTGCCTTAAATACCTGCAAAATTGCCATTTAGAAAAATGAGATCTCAATTTATTTTCCTGTATGAACACTGTAATAGCATGTTAGGACACTAACATTATTAGATGAGGAGACTGGAGAATAATATTGTGCTGAATTATAAAGAATGAGTTCAAACCTCAATTGAAATCTGAATTTCAGATACAGTGCCCAAAACACATTGATTTCTTCAAATCAAAATCAGTAGACAAACAAAATTCACATGCTCTTTTTGTTGTTGTTGTTGTTGTTGTTTTGTTTTGGGGGTCACACCCGATGACGCTCAGGGGTTAATCATGGCTATAGGCTCAGAAATCGCTCCTGGCTTAGGGGACCATATGGGAAACAGGGGTGGGGGTAATCGAACTGCTGTTTGTCTTACGCTAGCGCCAGTAAGGTAGACGCCTTACCACTCACTGCCACCACTCCAGCCTTTCACATGCTCTTTTTGACAGGGACATTAGACCTAATTGTCTATTGAGCTCAAACAAAACTTCAACCCTTATCAGTGAGGAATTAAAGCAATGTTCCATGCAATGACCATAAAAATAATGCAATTGGGGGCTGGATCAGTGGCACAAGTAGAAAGACATCTGCCTTAAGACAGACTATGGTTTGATCCCCTTGGCATTCCATATAGTCCCCAAACCAGGAGCAGTTTCTGAATGCATAGCCAGGAGTAATCACTGAGCATCACCGGGTATGGCTCAAAAACAAACAAACAAAAATGCAATTATTGTTAGAACAATTTAACTAACTGAAATATGAACTAATCCAGAGAATCAAGAAGTCCACACATATGGAATTGAAAAAATAAAAAAAAATGTAATAGCTGTAATAATAATAGAATTTAAAACATGGGTGCCCATATCAGTGATATTGAAAACAAATTAATTACCAAAACCAAGACTAAAGTGAAAAAAGAAAGGTAAATGGATAGAAGGTAAGACGTGTGATTAATAATAGCAAGATTAATAATTGTGAATCATAGAAATACTTGTAGGAGAGGAAAAAGAAAAGAGGAAGCTCAACAGTGTCAAGTAAAATTAACTCAAATAGTATAACACCAGGATACAGACTAATCAAAATGGTAAGATCAAAAAAACAGTAGCAGACTACTTAAAATAAAAGAGAGAATATAACCCTCAAATATGTGAGAAACAGCATAAAAATACCAACATACTTTTTATATGTTTCTTACAAGCCACGAAAAGTGAAATGAAATGAATGAAAAAATGAATAAAAAATATCCTACAGTGCTATCATTTAGATATGAGAGAGAATAAGAACCTTTTCAGACAAGAATAGGCATCATGGGCCTGGAGAGATAACACAGCGGCATTTGCCTTCCAAACAGCCAATCCAGGACCGAAGGTGGTTGGTTCGAATTCCGGTGTCCCATATGGTCCCCTGTGCCTGTGAGGAGCTATTTCTGAGCAGACAGCCAGAGGTAACCCTTGAGCACCACCAGGTGTGGCCCAAAACCAAAAAAAAAAAAAAAAAAAAAGAATTGGCAACATTAGCAGCAATTAAACCGATCCTCAAAGAATTACTGAAGTTATGTCAAAATTTCACTTTTGGGTATCTAGTCCCATGACTTAAAATCAGATTTAAAAGGACACATGCACACTATTAGTCATTGCCGCAGCACAATAGCTAAAATATGAAATCTAATGAAGTGTTCAATAACAAAAGAATGTATTATAAAAATGTGGTACATATATACAATGGGATGTTATGCAGCTGCAAGGAATGATGAAATCATGCAATTTTCTGTAATTTTGTTGGAAGTGGAAGATACCATATTGAGTGAAATTAGGCTAAAGAAGAAACACATGATGATCTCACTTATCTGTGGTATATTAAATTCATTGTATCAGGAAATTTAATGTAGCAAAGGAGTGATTCCTAGATCACCTTTGACTCAAGAGCCTAGAGAGAAAAAGGAAGGAGAAGGAAAAAAATCAAGGTGGGAAAGAAGATTAAAAGGAGAAGTATTGGAAGAACTAATACTGGGCTTTGCTTATATTGGTGATGTGGAAGAGTGGTGGAGCAACATATTCAAGACATGTGGATCAACAATACTGAAAAAGCTGCAAACATCAAACTTTGTAATGTGCCTTTCAAGGTGGCTCTGTGTGTGTGTGTGTGTGTGTGTGTGTGTGTGTGTGTGTGTGTGTGTGTGTGTGTGGTGACTGACTATGGAAACACTGGTGATGGAAGTTGACACTGGTGGTAAGATTGGTATTGAATATTACATGTCTAAAACTTAACTATCAATTATTTTGTAAAACCATGGTACTTTAATAATTTGAAAAAAACTAGAATATATGTTTTTATTTTTTTGGTTTTGGGGGTCACACCCAGTGATGCTCAGGGGTTACTCCTGGCTATGCACTCAGAAATTGCTCCTGGCTTGGAGGACCATATGGGACACTGGGGGATTGAACCTCAGTCAGAACTAGGTTAACTGCTTGCAAGGCAGAAGTCCTACTACTGCGCCACTGCTAGAATATCTAGAATATCTTTTAAGGAGAATCAGAGTAAAGTCCTCCCTCATTCCATTGATTATTCCATCAAATTTTATGAATTCAAAAAGTTCCTTTGGGAGTTGGCAGAAGTGACATATTCTTGTCAAAAAAAAAAGTTTTCCTTAAAGAATATTTTTTGTAGATATTATTAAATTTTTTTCACAAGGAGAAACTAGCTTTAATCAACATTTGGTCTCTAATTTCTTCAACCAATTGTCTGAATTCACACCAAGTTTTTATATTGTTGATTAGAAAACAAAAAGGCCTCAAGCTTTGCTGCCTGGTTGCATAATTAAATATCTCATCTCATCAGACAATCTGCTATTTCTTAAAGACTGAACTTTCTGTAACACATACATGACAAGAGCAATCACCTTTTTTTAGGAGACTTGAAGTGTAACTTGGTAAGATAAGACTTTTCTTCACCAAAATAACACAGTGAAGCAATAAATCTTAATTTAACAATAGTGATTTAATGACTTGCTACAAACTTAACTTGGGGTGTGTTGAGATTTGCTCGGTTGCGCTAAGTTTGTCACTGGCAATTTCTGACTAGTCAACATATGGAAAATCACACAGGGGCTAGAGCCCCCACGCGCACTGCATGTATTAAGAATATCCATTATCTTTATGTTTGTTTTGCGTATCCAGAATGTCCATTTTGTATTCTTCCCTTCCCCACACCCCTACAAAGCTCATTTTTACTCCTTAACTCTCTCATCCCCCCAAACATCACTAACCCACATTACTCTTTTTAACTTTAGTACTGCACAATCCTAATCACAGACCGAAGCCGTGCATTGTGTGTGACAACCCCAAACTGTTTCAAAAGACATAGAATGAACACGTATTTCTTTCGAATATTTTGTGTTTTTACTCTGACAGCTATAAGTCTTACTAAATATTCTCTTATACAGTGACAATTCTAACCACTTTTTATCTTCTCTTTATGAGCTGTTCAACAAGGAATGTTGTTGAAAGAGTCACCCAGTTTAATGCTTATGATTGAACCATGTCATGGGGATTGTTGGACTTGGTCTTATGGCCCCCATATGCGCCAATAACACCACGTGGCATTGCTCCTTTTTTGCATAGGCACATTAAAATGGGAAAATACTATACATACAAATAAGATCCTATCTAATAGAGATTGGAACACACAAAGCTTCTAGTTCAAAGGGACCTTACACCCTGAACATTGACATAACGACCTGGCACAGGCCTCAGAAGAAAGGGCATTTTCCATTCACCCCTGAACCAGGGAATTCATCCACGAAACATCCAGGTTTGTCTATAACATCACCTGGAAGCAATCCTCTACCACAGAAGACCCTACCACTGCTCAGACATCAACCTGCTCAAAAGAGACTTCCCTTAACACTGAGAAGACTTAACAACAACGACCTGCTTACAGGACAGGGCTTCCTGGTTGCCCTTTAATGATGAGGTGAAACAAGAGGATGCTCCACATCCTGACTTCAATGTAGGATATGCAGATTCCAGGATATTTAATACAGAAACATGATACCAACAACAAAGACTGTGTGAAAAATAAAAGTGTGTTGGCACTACAGACAATGTCTTGGATTGGACGATCTAACTTGCCTGGAGCCTAAAGTTGGTCTTATGCCAGGAAACTTCAGGGGTAGGGTCTCTTTGTATTTAGACCAAGGTTATTCCTTTCCATGCCCCTCATATTTTGGTGGGCCTATGCAAACAGCAATTGCCACTCTAACACCGTTTTTACTGTGCTCCTTTGACTCTAATCCTTAAAAAAAACCCACTTAAAATTTGAGGTTAATTTAAGCTAATATGCATGTACATGGAAATGTAAAAAATACTATGCCTCTAATGTTTAAGGAGTTTCGTAAGTTTTATGGCTTTAAATTGCCTTGTGTGCTGTTAAGATATATTATAATGTGTTACAATCTGGGGACTTGAGGGACAAAGTAATTGTACATGGATTCTGTTTTATTTATCTTAATGTTCTTTGGCTGAAAGTTCAGAGTTAAGATATCAACAAGGGGACTTCTTCTGAGAATTATGTTATGGGTGATTGTCCTTCCACTGTAACTTTACCTTGTCCTCTATCTTTGCATCTTTATTCTCATAATTAAAAATTAAAAAAATGAAAAAAGAAGTTTCTGCTATCTGAACCGTACAAAAATTAAAATAATTTTTTGTTTAGACAAAGAAATAGACATTTAAACTCTCAGAGAACATTCAAGCTAAAGATTATTTTATTTAGAAAGTAGATATTTTGGGTATACTTCTGGAATTAAAATAGTCAATGCAATGAAAATACTCTCACAATCCTTATTTTATGAATAGCATACTATAATCTTTAGTTAAATGTTAGTACTAATAGACAGGGTCCTATTTATGGAAAATGCTGCATAAACTTTAAGTCTAAAATTATGATTATATCTATGTCTTTAACCAAAGAGTTATAACCAGTTTGTATATATACATACCCTCCATTTGGTTAATAAAGTAAAGGTATTTGATTTTTGGTAAAAGAACCAAATATTATTTGCTGGTTTTACTTCATTTGTAGTTGAATACAAATTTTTAAATTTATATTTTTAAGAATTATTGATAGACAACATCACATAAATTAACACCTAAAATATATTCTCTATATCTAATGTCTTTGATAACAACAAAAATACTTTCTAAAAAGAAACATGCATACTGGGTTTTTTAGTGAGTAGAGTTGTAAATCAATTTTATTTCAATATAAAATCTGCTGCCACATATCCTTAAATATTGAATACAATATAGGCTAAGGACTGATGTCACTTAAAATTCCTTTTACACCGTATCTTAAATTCTTTGAGAAGATGTCAGCTTCTACTTTTTTTCATTTAGTGAAATACTGATTATTCATTCAATATTATTAGACATTTGATCTTGGTTGTTCCCAATAGCCCCAGCAAGACTTTCAAATAAAATCAACTCACACATTTATCTTTAAATGTCTATTTTAAATAATTTTAATTATGTTCCATGGTAGGTTCTTTGTAACTACTTAGCCTCTAGCATTTTGAAGTATTAAAACTATACAAGCATTAAAATTTTTGAGCAACCTCTTGCTAATTCAAGGTCAATTTTGATAAATGTTAGCTTTCATACTCCACAGAATTGCAATTCTGAAGCTGTTGAGTTACATAAATACTATTGATATAGTTACAAATATGCTTTCCCTTTCACTGAATTATACAGTTTGTTGAGTGTTTATGTCTCTTAAGTTCTGTGTGTGTGTATGTGTGTATGTGTGTGTGGTCAGAACAAATTCTATCTACAATAGTTATAACTCATCCAAATTTACTTATAAATAAAAATTATTATGTTTACTCCGGGAAAAGTAAGTGAATATTAAAGTGTTGAAAATGTATTTCTCTAAAATACAATGTTATGTATTAACCCTTGTCATAAAAATAATGGGCAAATATTCTTTCTCAATATATGAAGGTATATTTTTATTTTGGTCACCATTTGCTTTGGGGTACAGAAGCTCCATAATGTAATGCAGTCTCATATGTTTCTCCTTGTTTCAAATTTCTTGGTTACTTATTATAAATGCCTCTATATTTGGTGCCAGAATAAGTTTTTTCTATATTTTACTAACAATGTGCTTTATCATTTCAGGTATGATATTTTACTTTTCTTTTTAAATGTTATTTTATTTAATTTTTATTTTGGGCCACACCCAGTGTTGTTCTTTTATTATATTAAAATGAAAAAAAGAAAAAGTATCCAATTCTGGGACCAGAAAGATAAT
The DNA here is from genome assembly GCF_024139225.1 of Suncus etruscus. Lineage (NCBI taxonomy): Eukaryota > Metazoa > Chordata > Mammalia > Eulipotyphla > Soricidae > Suncus > Suncus etruscus. The sequence goes on along the minus strand of NC_064852.1, from coordinate 61,311,042 downwards.
AGTATGAGGGATAAGCACTGGCCTTGCAAACAGCTAACCTTGGTTTGACTCCTGAAACCACATATGAAGCATTTCCAGAACTGAGCACAGAAACAAAAGACAAGTGTATGTCACAGACACTGCCAGATGTGTTTCTCCCTAGACACTTCCAAATCCAACTCTTTTTTACCAGACTGTTGAAGAAACTAATGGCTTCTTCAGTGTTGGGATAACATTTTTGTTATTATTTATAGAGGTTGGTTTTTTGCTATAAAATGTTTCTACATATATACATGTATAGATAAATACATGCAAATATAACAAAAATGTCTAGATAAACTTTCTTACTTAAAAATCAAGTGGAGTTAATTACATTAGTGTACTATGCAACCAACACTACTATTCATTTCCATCAAATGGTCATTGTTCCAAACCAAAACTACTCTTTTTCTAATAAGTAGTACTTCTCCACACTTCCCTATTACATTTATCTGTACTAACTAATCTTCCTCTAAGAATTTTACTTTCTTAGGAACCTCATTTGGTAAGGACAGAAGTAATTTTTCATTTGCATGATTCTTTGAAGGATTATCAAAATCATAACATATATCTATCAGAATTTTCTTCTTTTTAAAAACTAACATTTTTTAATTGCTGTTTATGTTGTTGTTTGGTTTTGAGCTCATACATGGCAGTACTTAGTCTTATTCCTGGCTCTGCACTCAAAAATCACTCATGGTGTTACTTATGAGACATTTATAGGGTGCTGCGAATTAAACCCAGGTCAGCAAGGTAAGCACTCTACCCACTGTATTATTACTCTGGCTCAAGGCTAACTCATTTTTCTTCGATTGTATATAATGTATTTTATTTTTACACTATTCCATCAAGAGACATTTGAGTTATTTCTAACTCTACCTATTTTAAATAATATTCATATACAGATACCTGTTTGGACACCTGATTTAAATCTGGGAGCATATCTATATGTAAAATTGCTAAATTATATGGTCACTACATGTATAATCTTTGAGAAGCACCTATTTTTCATAGATGCAGTGTTTTACATTTCCATTAACAATATACATTGGTATGAATTTCTTTATGTTATCAACAATAATTATAATTTAAAAATTAGCCTTCTTCACAATTGTGAAATAATAGGCTCATGTGTCCTTTGTATAATGCAATTTTAAATATTCATTGATCAGGCTAATAATAAGAAACTTTGAGGTTGGAGAGTTAGTATGGTCCAGAAGGTTCTTGCCTTGCATACTACTGTCCTGAGTTCTATGCCTAGCATCTCATATAGACTTCTGAGTCCTGCTGGGAATAATTCTTGAGCACAAAATCAGGAGTAACTCCTGAGCATGACATGGTGTAGCCCAAGAACAAACAAAAAATGAAGCTTAGCAGTACTTAGACAATGTTTTAATTAATTTTATTCATACCTATTTAAAATTTTCCAGATCTAAAATTTAACAAAGATATGTGCATTAACTGAATAAATATTTTACAATTTACTCTGTGATGAGCACCATATCAAGCATAATAATATTAAAATATGCCTAACATGAATTCCAATATGTTTGAGAAATTAAAACTAATAGATTAACAGTTTTCTGTAGCAGTAAGTAAAACTGTCTGTTGAGATATGAGATTAGTAATGTCACCTTACAATTAAGTTTTAATTTCAGAGTTTTTATAGAGGCAATATGTTCTATCATATTTGATAGTCTTTGCCCTAGTCTGTCAAATAGTAATTAGAATCTCTTTGTGACTGACCAGTTTATAAAACTAAAGTGATCTATTTTTTCTCTGATGGATACATCTGATCCATAAAAAGATTGTAGCTCTGTGATATTGCTTATTAGTTTAGTTAATTTGGGGTAGGGGATACCTGGCTGTGTTCAGGTCTTAATGCTTGGCTCTGTGCTCAGGGATCATTTCTGAAGGTGGCACTGGAGAGCATATGTAGTGCTGCCGACCAACCTGAGTCAGCTTAATACATTACTCTATAATGTATCTTCAATCCAGCTCCAGGTATTTTTTTGAGGGTGGGAGGACCACACCCTGCTGAGCTCAAGGGTTATTCCTGGCTCTGTGCTCGGAAATCGCTCCTGGCTCCAGGGATCATATGGGATGCTGGATTTTGAACCTTCATTAGTCTTAGGTCAGCCATGTAGCCATGTATAAGCCAAATGCCCTAACACTTTGCTACCACTCTTGCCCCACCAGGTGTATGTGTGTTCATATATTTTATTTTATATCTTACATTTAAATTTTTTAAACTAACAATTTTAAATCAATATTTTAATAAGACACCATGATTTACAAAATCATTCATGACTGAATTTCAGGCATACAGTTTTTCAGCACCACTGTTAACTTTACCACTGATGTTAACAAGTTCCTTTCCACCCTTAGCCTGCAGTCTTGACAGGCATATTGTTAAGTTTTCAGTTTGGATCTCATATTTGCAGTGCTGTTGGTGCTATATTTTAGATATATAGATATATCTCATCTCTGCATCACAGAAGTGCCCAATGACACTCCCCCATTCTCCTGTTACTTTCCTTTTCTCTCTTCTTACTTACCTCTGAATTTACTTTTTTCTCAGTCCTCATTTTTATATTCTGACATCATTAACAATCTTGGTGACTTTCCTTTAATACCTTATATCATCGCATTTTGTTATTCTATATTCTACAGATAAGTAAAAACATGCAGTATTTGTCCTTGTTATGATCTCCTTATCTTTTAGGTCCACCAAAGTTACTGCAAATTGCATGATGCCATCATTCTAGCAACTACATTGTACTTCAACTGTTATATATGTATATAAAACATTTATTACTCATTTGTCATTGGACACATAACTTTTGTATTAACTATTGTACTAAGTGCTCCAGGCTATTTTAAATGAACATAATTTTTGGATTAGAATGGGCTTCAGATGTAATCCTTAAATACACTATTCTTACACTTGCCTTTCAGTCTCCATAATTTGTGTTTTTTAAGAAAGAAATATTACAATCAAAAGAAGTCTAGTCTGCTCCCTCATCTTTGCATTCTTTTTCTAGGCCTTGATATCACTGCAACATGCTTCTAAGAATATACTCAGTGACTACTAGTAGTTATTTCCATTTTGGATCTCAAACTACCTTTCTATCCTCCTGGACTAATGTGAATATCTTCCATTGCAGATACAGAAACAAACCTACTGTTGATGCTGAAACAAATTTTCAAAAGTTGATGATTCCATCAGTGGTTACATTTGGATTTTTTTTTCAAATGATGAGGAAAGATTGGCACCAGGAGAGACAAAACATGGGTTAAAGTGTTTTCCTGGCATGCTGCTTACCCTGGTTCTATCCCTGCTACCTCATGGCTCCCTCAGCACTGTCAGGGGTGATCCATGTCTAGTAGGCCCTGACCACCAGCATGAATGACCCCCCCAAAAAAAACAAACTAAAGGTTACGGATATTAGATAGAATTGAGATCTGTAGCTGACTGAAATTTCAGGTTTCTTGAATCTTAACCCCGTGATCTTCCTATTATTATAGAATATTTCTGACAAAGATAAAGTTAACATTTTTCCTGGCTTGATATGAAAAGAAAGATGCCAATAATATGTTCTCATCTGTAGATTAGATGCTTTATTATAACATTAAAAGCACAAAAGTGTTGAGTATAAACTTATGTTTTTCTTTATATTCTCTTTGTATACAATCAGCACAAGTTTATCCTAAGATTTTTCTACAGATATTGTATTTTTAAGCCTTATTATTTTCACAGGTACTTTCAAATATAACCAAATAAATTAAATGTAAGGTATGCTTGAGAGTTGAGACTCTATGTGTGACTTTACACAGCTTAAAATTATTGCTACTTGACTATGTCATCTGAACTCCAAATATTTATCTTAAGGGCAATCTTTCTTTTCTTAGTAATTCAGGGCCAAGATTTAATTTGGCAGACAACCAAACCTTCTAGGTAGCTTTGATCACTGAATTACTTACTGCCTTTAAAACGTTCATGCTTTATTTGAGTGCGTGAAATAACATAAAGGTAAGTGGTGAAATCATGGCCAGGGTGTGCATGTGAATATATGGCCCACTTTCAAGAGTGAACTGATTGGGGTCTATTAAAATAAAATTAGTCTAGCTATAAGAAAGAGAGTGGTGTTATGAGCTGATTCACAGCATTTCCATATACATTGCAACAATACACATGAGGGATGCTGTTGTCTGATTTGTGTGTACTACCCATTACCCATTCTAAGAGGGAGGTATCCTGCTCATAGAGCTTTTTTTATATTATCCAGTCTTTAAGAAACAACCCCCAGGAGCCTGAAATTATAGTACAGGACTTTAAACATTTGCCTTTCACACTGGGCAATTCCTATTTGACTTTTGGCCCTACATCTAGAGAGCTGCTGGGAGTCAAAATTGAGTAGAAAATCAGGAGTAAGCCTGGAGCACAGCCAGGTATGACCCTCCAAAAAAACTGAAACAAGGTATTTTTTTAAGTCAGTTCAGGTGTACCGCACTGCTCTACGATACTCTGGATAGATACCTGGTCTTTCTTTGAACTTTGATTATCTCCCATGATAATCAGAGAATGACTATAACCTTATTATAACTATTATCATACTTAGGCAATAGTGTTGACAATCTAGTACTCCAAACCTAAAGTATTATTTTTTTAAGAACAGAAAGTGGGGCTCTAGGAAGATAACCCAGTAGCTTAACTATTTAACTTGCAAGAAAAATGCTGTATAAAATCCCCAGTGCTTTTGCATTCTGACAGCCACCATACCACCTGGCAAAGGGGAAACATTAAAATATTATTTAATATCTCACTTAATAGGAGGTTATAAATAAATTTGTTAAATGTGAACAAATACCCGTGTATTTCTTTTTTCCCCACAATTGGTCTTTGTAATTATCTAGAATGGTATTTGTCATATGGCTTTGTAAGTATTTAATGACTTCCTAAATCCAGCTATATTGAAAACTCCTTTGGGGGGATATGTTGTGCCATATGTTGCTTAACTACAACGTACATTTATTTCAGTTTGTCAGGATCTTCCTCTCTAGATACTTTGTCATCACTTCTCCCCTCTTCCTCTGTCAGATTATTCTACATATATCTTGGGATGCCCAGTTTGCCACTATGTAATTTAAATTTACATTTTCCTTCTTCATCACCTAAATATCTCCTTTTTTGTCTCCTATAATTTTTAATTTTCCTCTAGGATCAGTATGTAGGGTTTTAGAAAGATTTACCTCAACACTTCTCTCAGGTTGGGTTTACCTCAACGCTTCTCTCAGGTTGGGTTGGATGATCCTAGAATCTAATATTTGAAGAACTTTAAAACTGTTCTTCATAACTATTGTATTATTTTTCATTTTCACCAGCAATACATGAATGTATAACTTTCTCTATATTCTCATCAATAATTATCATAGAGCTTTGTTTTCCTCCTTAAATTATAGCGAGGGTTTATTTCTGACTGTACACTGAGGTATCACTCCAGGCAGTACTTGAAGGACTGGGATTCAGAAAATTGAACCCAAATTATTCTATCCACTTTACTATCACTCCATCTCCAGATGAATATAAAGTGATGGCTTAGGATGACTTTTCAGTAATAGAATTATAATGCACATTGAACCACTTGAAAGATATGAAGTTATATGTTTGGACAGGAAACGTTTAATTAATTTTACATATCTCTTGGTAAAATTTAACATATATAAAGTTAATATAGTTCTCCAATCTTTGCTTTATTATCATCATCATTCCCTTAGGAATATTCTTATTCCTAAATTATTAAATCTGAAATTAAGGTGTTTTATCAATCAAGTTTTGATTTGAACTTTGTTCATAGTGTTAAATAAAGGTCCAAGTTCACTTTTGTTGCATGTAGCTGATCAGTTTTCTGAACAGCACTTGTTGAAGAGGCTTTCCTTTGCTCCACTTAGTATTTCTTGCCCTTTTATCAAAGATTAATAGATTTTGTACCTGAGGGTCAGTTTTATGCTCTAGTTCTCTAGCACCAGTCAGAGAGCAGGAATGTTTTTTATATTTATATAACATTTTATATAAATATTATTTTTTGAAAATGAAGTATTTAATTATTTTCATGAATCTTGAATTTACTCTTCCCAATTTGTCATATTTTATTGCTCTCAAACTTAACTTACTTATTTTATAAGTATCCAGCTCATTTTTTCATTATAAATCTAGCCAGAATACCTCAACCGCTTCTAATTCTGCTTTATCTCCATTTTTTTCAGCACTTTACACTGGTCTTATTAGCAATATTTAACTGATTTTCAGAAATCTGTTACTCTGCCAACTTGCATCATACTAACAAATGTCCTGAGGGATTTATTGGGAAAAATACCTTTGTGTTCTTTTTGTATGTGGCTTGTGTCTCCTCCACCATATGTTTTTGCTTTTATTGGAACTTTCTCTGAAGTAAGAGCTGCAGTGTTCCCTTCATACTTCCTTCCATCTGGATTACAGCAGACTCTAAAAACCAAGTAATATTATCAATGTGTGAATGAAAAAAAACTTGCGAACATTTATTGTTGGTTTCTCTTTTTGTATTTGCAAGAAACATTATAGTAGAATATGTATTATACACATTATATATAATATTTAATTTAATGCATCACATGATATATTAAAAAAGAAGAAATAAAAATCCTCAAAGATTTTGTGTATAGTTTTGATACTTTCTTGTCTTCACAGCACTATTGTTTTTCTGTTGGAGAATTTCTTGTTTCTAAATCTATTACAAAGATTTGTTTAAATCAATTATCTTTGCCTTTAACTTCAAAACTTTTTACAATAGTCTACAAAGTAGGCATCTGAATTCCAGTTGTAGCAATAAGTCCAAAATAAACTAGCATTTTCTGTATATCAGATAATTTTCTGCCTCCAAAATAAAAATTGACTTTAGGTGATCTTAAATGGCCTGAAGATAATACAACTTTCTTTTTCTTTCTTTTTTTTTCTTTTCTTTGGGCCACACCCAGTGACGCTCAGGGGTTACTCCTGGCTATTCACTCAGAAATTGCTCCTGGCTTGGGGGACCATATGGGACATCTGGGGATCGAATCGTGGTCTGTCCTAGCTTAGCATGTGCAAGGCAGAAGCCTTACCTCTTGCACCACTGCTCCAGCCCCTAGATGATACAACTTTTAAAGCTTTTCTTTTGTTACTCCTTTCTCTTATTTCATCCCATTCATCTAGTAAAATGTCTTTAGTGCCGTGGTCAGATATTAGTGCCACTTACTTTTCCACAACCTCTGCCTATCATGGCTCAAAATTTTCTCTTTCATGTGTAATCCCAAAACTGCCAAAAATAATCCTGTGAATCTTGTGTATTTTAGATAATGGTTATCCCAGCACTGTTAGGTGTGACCTCCATAAAAAATTAAATCATATGGATGACGATTTTAACCATGAGCATATTTTAGTAGTTCTATTGGTTACTATTCCTTCCCACATATATATTTTTCATTCCTTTCAATAGTGTCTAACATTTTAATTATATTTTGTTTCCCACTCAAAAATATTATTTATAAACTCTGTAGAGTATTATTAAATTATCTCTTAATAGCAGGAATAAAAACATCAAAGTTCAGGCAAAATGATAAGGATAGCATAATGGAACATGACTTATTATGTCTAGAAAAAAGAATATGAAATCAGAAAAACATTAGTGTTTTACTTATGATGTCATGGTAAGAATGCTGTAAACTAGGGGTTGTAGAGATAGTATAAAAGGTAAGTAGGATACTTGCCTTGCAGATGACCCACCTAGGTTCAATCCCTAGCATCCCATGTGGTTCCCCCAAGACTTTTCAGGAGTGATTCCCAAACTCACAACCAAGAATAAACCCTAAACTCAGCTTGGTATGGCCACCTTAAAAAATGGTATAAAACAATTAACTCCAAATGCTATTTTCTTCTATCTTCTGAATTCAATATATTAAAGAGAAACAAGACACCAATATAACATTGGGGGAAAAGTAATAGTATACCCAGCTGCATTTTATAATGCAAATTTCAGATTAAATATCATTGAAATCATGTGGAAAAGAAAATATATAAATTTACAGACATGTTGAGTTCTAAAGGAAATATGTGAAAATATGAGGGCTGGAAAAATAAAACAGCAGATAGGGCTCTTGCCTTGAACATAGCTGACCTGGATTTGATTTTCAGCTCCACATATGATCTTCGAGCAATTCTATGAGTGATCCCTGAGAACAAAGTGAGGAATAGTCCTGAGAAAAACCAGGTGTTGTCAAACAAAAAATGTGGTAGGAATTTAGTGCAATTGCACAGTGGGTAGGCTGCTTGCCTTGTATTTGGCCCACACAGGTTTGGTCCCTGGCATCTAATATGGTGCCCCAAACTCATGAAGAGTGATTCCTGAGTGCAGAGTCAGAACTAACCCTTGAGCACCATATTAAAAAAAAAAGTGACAAGTGGTTCTTTTTGACACATTTTTTCAGAGTCTACTTCCAACCCCTCCTCTCCTCACACACACCTTTTCATCTTTTTGCTGCTATTGTTGTAATGACCAGAAGTCACATACTTTGTTGTGGAACACTTGATCCATACTCTTGTTATGATGTCATAAATCACAAATAGCAGTTCTTCAAGGTTCATAGTTGGATAGTGCAAGGATCAAATTCATACAATAAAGCTGACACAAACACTAACAAGTTGTTAGTATCAACTTTCAGGAGAATCTTTCTCTGGAGAGCATGGGACTCTTTCTAGTCTCATTCTGTTTAAAATTTTCACCTGTGACCTATGTAAAAAATGTAAAATAGATGACAGTTATGTGAAAATGTAAAATACATGAAAGTTATATATTTATTTTTCACCCGAAGAAGAAAGATATTTCACAAAGGAAACAACTTTAATTGTTCTGATTATCTGCAATGTGAGGGGCAATAATGCCCAGCCTGTTTTAGGTGTTAAACATAAAATAACACATTTAGGGCCCAGAGAGATAGCAAAGCGGCGTTTGCCTTGCAAGCAGCCTATCCAGGACCAAAGGTGGTTGGTTTGAATCCCGGTGTCCCATATGGTCCCCCGTGCCTGCCAGGAGCTATTTCTGAGCAGACAGCCAGGAATAACACCTGAGCACTGCTGGGTGTGGCCCCAAAACAAAAAACAAACAAACAAACAAAACACATTTAGATGGAAGAATTATCTGTTTAGCTTAACATAAATTTTAATAGTCCAGGAATGTAAAGACTAATATTAGATTGCCATAGGTCTTTGAGACACTATAGGAAACTATTTTTCTACTATTCAATTTGTTAAAAAATGATAAAATATAGGCATTAGCAACAACATGGATGGGGTTTTAGGATGTTGTGCTGTGAAGATGAATTCAATGGAGAAAAATGGATAAAAAAAACAATGTTTGAGTTAATCCTATGAAATACCTGAGACAGAGAAAACACACAAATAAATTAAATATAGCAAAAAAAGAACTTTAATTAATAAAACAAATTAGCACTTTTCAGAAAGAAAGCTAGGGAAAGTGGTGATATAGAGATAAAAGGGGCACTTGTTTGATAAATATAGAATTGTGTTTATTAAGTGATTTGTCATCTGTTCCCATATATCTTTTCAGTGATGTATCCTTGAGACAAATAATTAGGGGGACCACTTAATCAGACTCAAGAATTCTGAAACACCATCAAAATTTTTCAGCTGGGTTTGTTGAGGTGGCGCTAGAGGTAAGGTGTCTGCCTTGCAAGCGCTAACCAAGGAAGGACTGTGGTTCGATCCCCCGGCGTCCCATATGGTCCCCACAAGTCAGGAGCAATTTCTGAGCGTTTAGCCAGGAGTAACCCCTGAGCATCAAAAGGGTGTGGCCCAAAAAAACAAAAAAAAAATTTTTCAGCTAATGATGGCAATACTTTAGTATACGGCCCTAAGAAAACAATGTTAGGGATACTGCAGTTCTGAAGATACTGGTCACCTTTGTGGAGATGAGTGTTACAAGTAGTGTTTGAAGCGTGATATCAGAAATAGAACCCTCGCTGATGTGCTATTTCCTAAATCCTAAAATATGTAATGCTGTAATATAAATTTAACTCATTTAAAAAAAAGTGGAAAATAAAAACAAACAAAAAATCATAATCTACAGCTGGATCAATAGCACAGAGGAAGGGCATTTGCCTGGCATGAGGCCAACCTGGGATGTACCTGGGTTTGATTCCTGGCATCCCAAATGGTCCCCAGAGCCTGTCAGAAGCGATTTTTGAATGCAGAGTCAGGAGTAACCTCTGAGCACTGCCAGGTGTGCACTTGCCCCCCAAAAAAGGAATAAAGGAAAATCATAATCTAGACAAAGGGAGGGGATAATCCCCCTGTGTTCCCTCAATGAGTTGAGATTCTTTATGACACTTGCTGTGTCACAGATAACGTTTTAACCATCACACAAACATTAAATACCGTACTTGATGCCTGAAATATCAAGTCTAAAGGAAGTAAATTAGAATAGTAAGGAGTTAGAATGCTCCTCAGGAATGAAAACATGAGAAGCTTTCATTTTTTTTCAACCATTGAAAGAGGATTTGGATCAAGAGATGGATGTACAAGTGAGGCTCAACATAAAAAAGACCTTTTGGTGAAACTACAGAATCTCTTTTACCCCACTAGGGCCTGGGTTAGGAGAATTTCAAGTGAAAGAGCCTGTGAGACTTATGCATGTCCCTTTGAGTGGAACATCCCATGGTTCACTATTATCAAATGAGATTAGATAACTTTTTAATTAAAATATAATAAAATATTTATGATATTTCATCTGTCATAAAATCTTTATATTTCCTTTCTCCCTAATCTTTTGCCAGGATTCTGAACCACAAATAGGCTATTAAGATAAAACACAACTTTGGATGAAAGAGAAGTAAAATAATGACCTATAAAAAGGTATAACATCCAGAAAAATGTGCCCTGATCACTGTTCTTTTTTTCTATAAGCACATGAAAAAAAAAAAGACTTTAGTCCAGTTCTGCCCCTCATCTGATTCCATAAATACTGTGTCCCTGGGAACTAAAACAGGAAGCCACACTCCAATTCCTTCTCTGTTTTTCTATCTTTCATCTTGTCAGAGGCGTGTTTCTGAAGGGAGGCAATTATGGACCATCAAGTGCTTCTGAAATATCAAAATATGGCTCTTCTTAAAAGTCCTTTCCCATCCTTAAGGGTACATCTCACAGAGTTGTGGTTTTTTTTTTTTTTTTTTTTGAGGTATACTGTCTCTATAGACTTTTTCTTCACCAGCTCACAAACCAAGGGTAGAGTCAAATTTTTTCAACTGATTTCCCCTACATTTCTGCTCTTATCTGTCACTTCACATTCTGATGAAAATGTTTGCTTCCAATATCCTTTTAAGATAAATTTGCTGCTTACCTGCTACCAGTTCCAAAATATTGTTAATAATTCTTCACTGTACCTTTTTTCTTCTAGCATAAATGGCTCGTTGCAACCAATGAATGCCTGATTCTGCCTATAAGAAGGAAGTTGTTCCTCTTAATGAAAATTCTATTATCTTTTGGCACGAGACAGACCTTGGTTTATTGGTCCAAGTTTATTTTCAGCAAAAATTGTCTGCATAACTGCATAGGTAATTAAACTCACTTTGTGACTGTCTATTCTCTTGTCAGAGAATGGAGAGGAGCCTGGGTTGCAATTTAACTTAGGAAATGCTGACACCAAGTACTGAGGATGTATATGGGAGGCATCCTAAATTATGGGAATCATTTTTCTTTCAATGGACCCCTGTAACCCATTATGAAGTCAGATATAATTCTGAAGAACACAAAGTACATAGAGTTCAAATAGATACCCCAGCTGCCAAATGGTAATGTGTGCAAATATAGTGAACAGAAAAATGTGACAACATAGTTCATATTTACCAGATCTTTCATGCAGGAACTAGAAGATAGTTGTAAGAGTTTGGTTTTGCATAAGACATCTTGGGTGTGGCCAGAGAGAAAATACAGCAAAAGAAAGTACAGGGTGCTTGCCTTGCATAAGGCAGACCTGGCACTCCATAAGGTACCCTAAACATTACCATGAGTAATTCCTGAGCACAGAGCCAGGAGAAAGCCCTGAGCAGTATCAGGTATGGGGAGGGGGAGGAGATTTGCTGGGCTAATTTTTTTCTCCAGTAGCATTTAATCCCAAATCTCTATGAAAATAATGTTTGTACTATTCCATCATGTCAAGCTGTGTTCTTTCTTTTTCGTTGTTGTTTGTTTTTTTGGGCCACACCCGGTGACAATCAGTGCATACTCCTGGCTATGCACTCAGAAACTGCTCCTGGCTTGGGGGACTATATGGGATGCCGGGGAATCAAACTGAGGTCTGTCCTAGGTTAGTGTGTGCAAGACAAATGCCCTACCCTTCACCATCACTTTGGCCCCTGCCATACAAAAAACAAAATTTATATATATATATATATATATATATATATATATATATATATATATAAATTTTGTTTTTGGGCCACACCCTGGGGCACTAAGAGGTTACTCCTGACTCTGCTCTCAGAAATCACCTCTGGTCTGAGCACAGAGCCAGAAGTAACTCCTGAGTGTGGCCGGGTGTGATCCCCTCCAAATAAAGAAATCACTCCTGTTAGGATTGGGGGACCATATGGGATGCCGGGGGTTGAACCCAGGTCTGTCCCGGGTTGGCTTCCTATAAGGCAATGACCTACAGCCGTACTATTGCTCCGTCCCCAAGAAACCAAAACATTTTAGTTGTATGTAGAAGAAAGAAAATAGCCAAGATATCTATTAAAAAGAAATGGTCTATTAAAAGAAAATCAGCTAAATTCAAGTTTCTAGATTTTACTTCTGATCAATTTTTTTTCAATCTAACAAAACCCATCTGCATTCATATGTTCTGTTTGAATTTGGTTTAGAATTCCCATTCCAAAATATTATCTGGAATTAGGAGAGCTCAGATTACTATAGTTCAATCTCTTGAAATAACAAGTATTTTTTCATTTATAGTTAAATAAGCAAAATGCATACAATGTGACATATTTTGTGGCTTAATATAAATATTTGTGCATGTAATATTAAAGAAAATAACTTATGTATGGCTTTGTAACTGGTCACAGGCATTACCTGAAACTCAATTTCCAATTTTCTGACACTCACAATGTTCTTGGGACCCTCTTGTCATCTTCAGTCATAGTATAAAAAGGTTCTTGAGACTAAATAGAAGTAGTTTTCAACATTTCTGATTAAATTTGGTAGTTAAAGAAGGCTGGGTAACAAATCATTCACAGTAGTATTTTAGGTACATAGTGACATTGAATCAGGGGCATTCCCACCACCAATGTTGTCCTCCCTAAAAAAAAAAAGACAAAGGAAAAAAGAAAAAAAAAACACAGAAAAAAACATATTAGTTTCAGTAATGATTAACATACAAAATATATATGTGTGTATTAATTATATTGATACTATTCAATTATATCTATAATCATATTATAAGCATGTTTTGCCAAAAAAAAAAAAAAACCCGGTGGCTTTCAGGGGTTACTCCTGGCTCTGTGCTCAGAAATCGCCCCGGGAAGGCTCGAGGGACCAAATGGAATGGCAGCAATCGAACCACCATTGGTCCTGGGTTGGCCGGTTTCAAGACAAACACCTTACCGCTGTGCTACTCTCTGGCCCCAATTAAAAATTTCTCAAGCTTTCATTTAACAAGATAGGCCAGAGCGATAGTACAGCTATAGGGTGTTTTTGCCTTGCACATGATTCAGCCAGGATGGACCTGGATTCGATCCCCACCATCTCATATGGTCCCTTGAGCCTGCCAGGAGCGATTTTTGAGCGAGCCAAGAATAGCCCCTGAACACGGAAGGGTGTGGTCCAAAACAAAAACAAAACAAAACAAAACACACACACACCAAACAAACAAAGAAACAAAGGGGAGAGGAGGAGAGTGGTGAGGGGAGGAAAAGGGAGTTTAATTGGATTTCAAAAAGACATTCATAAGCAAGGGAACCCTAGATTATATAATGTGATCTTCTGGATACTAACCTTTAGTGGAAATCTTTAGCGCATGAAGAAGGGTCATAGTAAGAAACCCATCTGATTCTTCTCAAAATCTTAAAAGTAGAGTGTGGAAAAATCATTTAATGTATCAATGTCATCTTGCATTGTTGCCTTCTGACTGTCATTGTATTTTTGCCAATCTCTGGAATGCTGGGAGAATTATTTTAACTATTAGAGATAATTCTTCTTGACACATTTTAGAGACAGACCTGATGTTTCCTTTGAAATTGTAAGAATAAATCAGTTAACAAGTGTGAGAAATAAAAGATTCCCTGTAGAAACAATGGCTTTAACCAAAGAAGAAACATCAAACTTAAAATATCTTTAATTAAGAATAAAAACTATTTCCCATCATTATCCAAGACTATCATCTTTACGATTAATATTCAAATTAAGTCTCAAAGCTTCAGACACCCTCTAAATTAAATTAAAATACATGTTGGTTTATCTTCTGTAAGAATAAACTCTGGACTTCAATCTGATTTATCTCTGTATACAAGACATTTGACATACTGATTGCTTCTCATAAGCTTTCAGGTACTCAAAAAGAAATTCTCTCAATAATAATTTACATCTATATAATAAAAATTTTGATATTTAGAACCAAGATATTTGGAGCCTGTATAGATCTACTCAGGGTGCTGTAACAAATACCACATATTGTATAACTTAAACAAGAGAGGTTTATTTTTACTATTTGGGCAATACCCAGAACTTCTCAGGGGATCGGGAAGTGCCAATGTAGAGGATTAAACCTAGGATTCTTGGCTAATAATAGTCATTTTTTTTCTCAGAGTTTTAAATTATGAGATGCATGAGTTTGCTATACTGATTTTATCTGGAATTTATTTTTGGCTTTTTCTCATCTGTCTTTAAATCATCTTTCTTTTATACCTTGTTTTAATTTTTTTGTTTTGCTTTTATTTTTGTGTTTTTGGGCCACACCGGGTGACGCGCAGGGATTACTCCTGGTTTTGTGCTCAGAAATCGCTTCTGGCTTGGGAGACCATATAGGATACCAGAGGATCCAACCAAGGTCCATCCGAGGTTAGCGGAGGCAAGGCAGACGCCTTATCCCTTGAACCACCACCCCAGCCGCACCTTGTTTTAATTTTATTGCCTTTTTTCTTATAGAAAACTGACTAAGGGTCAAATTTATGTTCTTGAGAGATTGAGAGAGAGAGAGAGAGAGAGAGAGAGAGAGAGAGAGAGAGAGAGAGAGAGAGAGAGAGAGAGAGAGAGAGCGCTATTTATTTTTAAGCATGTAAAATGACCTGGCTAATGCCAAAACTGGTCAAGCTCTGAGAAAGTGTAAATAGAGATTATATAAATTAGATATAGTTATACTAATTCCATGGTAGCAATTTTCTCCCCTAACATACACAATGAGCAATAATATACATAATGCTTGGTAAATTATTGAATAATACATTGTTTGGGGGGCTGGAGAGAGACTGTAGTAGATAGGACACTTGTCTTGCTCCTAAAAAACATATGGTCCCCAAAATCTGTGATGAGTAATCCTAGAGCACAGAGCCAGGAGTAAACCCTCAGTACAGTCAGGTGTGGTGCCAAAACCACCCCCAAAACCCAAAATAAAAAAAAAAACCACACTTGTTTTTATGTTCCATATGGACATTTACTAATGTTTCTCTAACCCGGTTCCTTTCCTGCCCATGCAACCTAACTAGTTTGGTTCTTCTGCTCTGTTTTGTTCATAACTAGTGATTTATCACCTATTTATCTTTGTATACAAGTTATTTGCAAGCCTACTTTTACTTGCATTGAAGCAGGTGATAAAGATAAGATAGGAGCTGCTGCTTAATCTGTTGGAGATAATGATGAATCCCATGTCTACAAGGCAGTCATCACAATACATTTCATTAACAAAGACAGTTTCCACCTGAGCTGGAATGTCTTATCTCCTGGTTTTATTATAGATGTCTAACGTATAATAAAACCTTCTCAGTAGTTCTTTTTGACAGTAACTCTCCTCCATATTTACTTGGAGGTAAGACAAAATTATTATAAAGTATTTCTCTTACTCAGATCAAGAACTGTGTGCTATACTAAGTATTAAACCTCTATTTTTTTTTTTTTTGCATCTGGCCCCACTCCCACAGACATATGCAGCAAATGCACTCACATGACAGTGTAGTACGTTCAAGTAGTTCTCTACCACCATGCCTTTTCTGGACCCTTATTAGGGCTTCGGTAAATCTTTAAGAGCAACTTAACACTGTAAGAATGCAATTTGCAGAACCTCCTAAATTTGATGAAGTTAAATAAAAGTAAAATGACTGAAGGGCAGACTGTTGTTTTTAAGAATCCAAATGGTTCACTGGATCTTGTTTTCAGCAAGTTTATGATTAATAAAGGGCAAATTGCAAGGCATATTTTATATGCCCCATTAAACTGTGGGAATTAAGTGTGTATAAAAAGTAATTGCCTTTTGATGTGAATAAAGCACAAAAAGTCCAGCCAGAGGAAGCATGGCCCAGAATTTACAGTACATTAGGAGAATTTCTCAGCAATTACCTTAATTTTAAAGAGTACTATATAGTAATACTAAAAGATACGCAGCACAGAACACATTACATTTTTTGACATTCATAGAAGGTCAAGAGCCTTCCTTCTAATCAAACTCTGATGTTTTACATTGGTGTTAACACCATCCAAAGCACTGGAAGTCAACTCCTACTTGAGTAGTTATTGGATTACTAGATTTTGCCAGGAATGGACAGAAAGCATCTAAGACCACTTCTCTTTCATCTCATTTTCAAAAGGCCACCCAAGTTTTCTTCTGAACAGATGTGACAAAACATACACATATATGCCATTGCTTTTACTTACAAGAATTTTAGGTTTAAATCAGAGTCTTGGAAATAACTAAATATTTTGATTTTTGCCTTGATCTTCTTAATAACTTTCACTTGCCCAAAAAGCCCTTAAAGAATTTAGTGCAAAATTGACTAATAACACAAACTATTTTGAAAGATATATCTTTGGAAGATTTCAAAGTTTAAATAAAAAAAAACACTATTAAATAAGTTACTTGAAAAAGGAGGTATATGAATTATTAGTGAGATACTTTTTACTGCATTATTGATTAAATTCCAGTAATTGTTTTGTAAATTTCTATGTCCTTCATGAAAGCATAGCTGAAGCAGTTAAGCATTATGCATTTGGTGTCCCTTAATCAAAAATTGAATAATAAATTCATGCTCACATTCACCATCTCCAACTATTCCTCAAATTATTGTATAACTATATGCTTTTTGACATACTAATCAAAATATTAAAGATATATTTATAGCTTGAGTGTCAACACACATAGCTCTAAGGTTTCCAAGACCTATTTCTGTCAGAGGTTCTTTTTTTTTTAAATGTCTTTCACTACACTGTATTCCAGTGGTTTCCTCATTTATTTTTTGTTTTTCTTTCTTTTGGCTGACACTAGTCAATGGGACTCTGCGTTAAGCGCAAGTGCTTTTTTAAGGACTAACAGGAAATGTGTGGATCCTCAGAGGTTCACTGACAAGTGACTGAAAACTTTACTACTCTAGTATATATAGATACCATTCCTTCAAGAAGCACAGCATACAAAACTTAAATTAAGTTTGTTGCAAAGAATCTATTCAGCAGCATACATCATGGAAATGTAAGGATTGGAATGGACTTGAAAGGTCAGTTAATCTAATTCACATCAGAATATTGAATTCTCTGGTGGTTCTTTATTGCCAAGGGTATGTACTGCTCATCTTAAAAGTGAGTGTACCCCATCCATTTTGCTGTGTATTTTACTTTATTTTATTTTATGTATTTATTTATTTATTTCGTGGTTCCCAAGATGGTGAGGTATATTCCACTATAAGTAACTCAGCATTACCTCATTTGTTCAGATATATTTACCCCTAAAAAGGGTTCATTGATTGATTGCTTTTTCCAAAAGACTCAGTATAAATTATTTTTTTAGAAAATGAGAATTTAGCTAATAACTTACATTACTTATAAAAATTATTTTACATTTTTAATTTAAAATTATATTATACTTATACTTTTATAAAAATCAGAAAATTCAGAAACTTCAAGTAAAAATTAATCATGAGTATTATAATAAGTAAAAAGATAAAGTTATTAGAATATATCTGAAGAAAATAGAGAAATTTTAGTATAGATGTTTATATTTAGTAGTTTACTATATTGACATAAAACTTACATTCAATATTATATTTTTCCAGGAATATAACATAAAATTATTACCACAATGAGCCTGGTTAATATCAAGTTAATATAAACAAAAATTCATGCTTACATTTTTTGTTTGTTTTTTTTTTTGGCCATACCCGGTGATGCTCAGGGTTTACTTTTGACTATGCACTCAGAAATTGCTCCTGGCATGGGGGACCATATGGGATGCCGGGGGATCAAACCGTGGTCTGTCCTAAGCTAGCACTAGCAAGGCAGATGCCTTACCACTCCGTGCCACTGCTCCAGCCCCTCATGTTTATATTTTTATAATAAAAACTTTAAAGAATTTCTCTTAATGGCATTCAAAGAAAACTATAGAAATTTATTTACTATAGTCACCATGTTTTAATTATACTCCTAATTTATTTTATTTTTACTTATTTATTTAAAATGGGAAAGTTGGGCAGGAGTGATAGCACAGCAGTAAGGCATTTGCCTTGCACATGGCTGACCGTGGATGGACCCAGGTTCAATTCTTGGCATCCCATATGGTCCCCCAAGCCTGTCAGGAGTGATTTCTGAGAGAAGAGTACTCACCACCGGGTGTAGCTGCAAAGCCAAAAACAATAACAAAACAAATAAACAAACCCAAAAGTAAAACTATAAAATAAAATGGGAAAGTTGCATTTTGGGCTGGATAGATAGTACAATGATAGAATACTAGTCTTTTTGTTTGTTTCTGGGCCACAACGGAGTTGCTCAAGAGTTAGTCCTGGCTCTGCACTCAGAAATCGCTCCTGGCAGGCATGGTGGACCATATGGGATGCCAGGGATTTAAAAAACAATCAGTCCTGGGTTGGCCACTTGCAAGGCAAAGAACTGTGGTTGTGCTATCTCTCCTGCCTCAGAGTACTAGTCTTGTATACGACTGACCAGAGTTCAATCTCTGACATCCCATATTTCCTGAGCACTGCCAGGAGTAATTAGTTTCTGAACACAGAGCTAGTAGTAATCCCTGAGCACAGCCAGGTGGGGCCTTAAACATAAAAAAAAAAAAAAATCAGAACTTTGCACTTTTTGATTCTCTTCACTGATTTCACCTACCCACTTTGAACCTCCACTCCCTGTTTCTGGTACCCATCATTCTGTTTATGGTTATTTTTATACTTCATATGGAAATGAAATTTTCTGATATTTGTCTTTGTCTTATTTTTCAAATAAGTTTATTGACTTGAATCAAATGCAAGAAAATTCCTCAATTAAAATGATTAGATCTTAATTATTATTCACTGATAAACTATGATAGGTAGAAGACTGGTTCCCAATAAAATATATGCCCTTAATCCTGACCTTGTGAATAAATTGCCTCAAGTCAGAAGAAACTGCTCTTGTACTTAAATTTAAGGGTTTAGTGACTGGAAGATCATCCTGGTTTGTGTTGAATCTAAATACAAGAACCAAAATAAAAGAAAAACAAAAGTAAATCAGAGAGAAGAGTTATAATGAAGAAACTAGAAGTCAGGGAGAGAGATGTGAAGAAGTTATTCTGTAGGACTGAAAGATGGAAAGGAACAAGTGCCAAGCAATATAGACTCCAGTAACTGGAAAACAAAACTCTTAGCAGGAGTAATTCCTGAGTATAGATGTATCCCCATAAACAAACCAAAAATAAGAATCAACCTAACAATAATTTTAGCCAGCATAAAACTGCCATTACAAAAACTTTAACTCTAGAATCTCAGGCGAAAGGAAGAAATTAAGGAAATGAAATAAATTTATAGTGAACAGACTATATAAAATACTAGTTTAGTTCTTTAGTTTTTTTCTTAAGCTTTCTAATATTTAAAGATATTATTTCTTCACTTTTTGGTTACATATATTTATAAAAGTTTTATTCATAAGTGTCCCAAATAAAAAGCAACCACAAACTCCTTCAGTGAAAATAAAAGTAAAAGTGATGAAACAGTATGATTGGCAATAAATAAAGAATATTGCTCTAGTTTCTTAGTTGGGAAAATAATCAAGTATTTGAGTATTCTAAGTTAAATTACTTCCAGATTTTAACATACTTTTCCTCCTTGTAGTGTAATTATGTTTATATCTAACATATATCATATAGTCATGCTTTTAGCTAGCACTAAATATAAAAGCATCACACACAGATATAAAATATCTCAAGCTTCAAAGACTGAAAAATATTATATTAAAGTAAATTGGAAGTTTTTAGTTCCAATTAGTATTAAGTCACTTCTCATATTTTAATATAAATTTAAGAAATGCATATTCAGATGAAAAATGGGAGTATAAAACAATCCCTTCAGAAAATTACCATTCTACCCTTCTTTTTTATTTAATTAGAAAAATTAATTTCACAGAAATACTACATTATTTTACTTATTTATTAAAATCAACTACATGGGGTAGCATAATGTATAAATAAATTGACTATTTTAGAGCCCCACCCAGGCAAGGCCAATCCTTTTAGGTCTAATGTCCAAGAGGCAGGAACAACTGAGCAGGTAAGAGCCTCTTCTGGGCCCCAGAGAGATAGCACTGTAAAGATACACTCGCCTTGTATGCCACCTATTTGGGTTTGATTTTCTGCACCCCATAGTGCTCCGAACACCACCAGGAATAATCCCTGAATGCAGAGCCAGGAATATCCCCTGAGCAACAGATGTGACTTAAATACAAAGACACAAACAAACAAAAGAGCCTATTCTAAAGACAAGTACATTGTTTTATCCCTCTAGTCCCAGCCCCAGACTGAAATTTCATTTCTACATTCAATCTCAACTGGAAAGAATGTAGAACATGAATTTTCTATAAATTTATTTTTTAGTGTTAGGAAAGCAGTGGTTACACGTGGCTGTGATCAGGGCTCACTTCTGGCTTTGAAATCAAGAATTATTTCTGGTAGACTCAATAGACTACTTGCAGTACCAAGGATCACATTCAGGTCTGTCATGTAGAAAGTAAGTACCTTTCTATGGTACTGGCACTGTCAGTCTTATTTATGATTCTAAACCAAACTTGTGAAATTGTTTGCCTTCATGCTATTTTTGTAAAAAAAAAAAAAAAGCTATAAAGGAAAAAAGTCGTGGGACTCATGCTTTAAATAATTTAATGAACTGAATATGCTTCAGTGATCAAGAAACTCAACTTACATCTTATTATAACCCACTGAGGTACTCATAGCTTTGAGAAGTGTAAAAATTGTCCACAAAGTGATGTGACTGGCCTAAGGTCATACAGCTGCTCCGAGAGGCAGTGACTGGAAACTGACTCCCCTGCCTCTTGCCCTTTCTGCCACATCATGTAGCACCAAGGAAAGAAATCCCATGATCCTAGAATATCAAATAGCATAAGCTCAACAAACAACAAGAAAGCTTGTATAAGAGAGAAATCTTTGGAGAAAGGAAGAACTTTTATTTTTTATAACTTTCTGGAACTCCCCTCCATAAACATTAAAAACAAATAGAACATTTCTTCCCTTACTCTAGAATCTTTTCTTCACATCACTCTCTCTCCCTGGTATTCTTTATGTGTTTTCTTCTTGGGGAATATTTCAGAAAGACACAATTACAAGTACACTGGAGACCTGGGGGAAGATCAGTAGCCACTGAGATATCATCTAAAACGGGTCTCAAACTCGCGACGCACGGGCCGTTTGCGGCCCTCAGTGGCACGCAGCCGGCCTTCAAATATCGCAGTATTCGTGATTATTCGCTTACTCTCTAAAGCCAAAAGTGGTTCAGATTTGTGAGAAGAAGCGCTGTCAAGTCTCTGGCATCAAGGAATAGGCAAAAGATGCCATTCAGAAGAACTGTTCATGATCTTCACTCAATGTTCTATTCATATTCAGAAGAAATAATTAAAACTGTTAATAATGACGTTTCAGGACTTTTTTTTTTTTTTGTGAAATCCCTTATGCAGCCCTGCCTCATCCCGACTTTGCCTCCTGCGGCCCTCAGGTAAATTGAGTTTGAGATCCCTGATCTAAAACATTAGATGTTGTTCCTATACTACTTTCCTATATTTCAGGGATTAATTCAAATAAAATATTTTCTAGGAAGTTTTACTATTTTCTTTCTTCCAGATCTTCTACTGAGTTTGATGAGGGTCATATAGGTTGAAAACTTTGTAGTTGATCTGATATCCCCTTTGTAATCATCCCAGGAAAAACTGTCCCCACACACAGGAATAGTGGCAATTGAGTTTCTTTTCTAGGAAGTTAGACTGGGAAACTAGCAAGGTCAGTCAAGGGTAGACTATAAATATAATAAAAACCCAACATTGAGTCAGTCTACAATTGGCTAAGAGCAAGATAATAAAGTTGGGAAATCAGAGTTAGAACTGTTTCACTGAGAGAATCAAAGATAACAATAAATAAGAAGGTAACTAAGAAGTTTATGTGAAAGAGGAGAACTCTGAGTTTTGTTTTGTTTTTTTGGTTTTTGGGCCACACCCGGTGGTGCTCAGGGGATACTCCTGGCTGTCTGCTCAGAAATAGCTCCTGGCAGGCACGGGGGACCATATGGGACACCGGGATTCAAACCAACCACCTTTGGTCCTGGATCGGCTCTTGCAAGGCAAATGCCGCTGTGCTAGCTCTCCGGGCCCAGAACTCTGAGTTTTATGTTTGCTACTACCCCAAATAAAAATTTGTTATCAAACTGTTTGTGTCCTAGTCTGCTTATTTTTTGTTTGTGTGTTTGTACTTTATTTTATTGGAACAGTTGTGATCTCCAGAGTCCTTCATAGTTGACTTACAGATATACAATGAGTCAGGGTCCTTCCCACCATCAGTGTCTACCTCCTCCCACCAATAGACCCAGATCGCATCTTATACCACCACACTTTGCCCTGGCTTACCAGTATAATAGACCCCTTTAAGTTTAGATTGTTAAAGTTTAGGACCCTTGATTCTATTATCATTGACTTTGGCTTGGAAATTTAGTTCTGTCCTATTTATTTCCCTACCAATGCATCTGAGACCACTTGGCCCAAGGACTCCAGCCTTTCTTTTTTTCTTTCTTTTTAATTTTATAGAAAAATGTGGGAATCTGTGTTAAAATAAAATAAACTTGGATCCAGAGCAATAGCACAGCAATAGGGCATTTGCTTTGCATGTGGCTGACTCAGTTCGATCCTTGGCATCCCATATAGTCCCTCAAGCGAGGAGCTATTTCTGAGGGCATTGCCAGGAGCAATCCCTGAGTGTCACTGGGTGTGCCCCAAAAACCAAAATAAATAAATAAATAAAATAAATCATGTCCCAAAAATTCTTGAAAAAGGTGGTAGCCCCAATTTTAAAAATTAAGAGATAAAAATAATACAATAAATAATAATAAACAAAATATGTGTTTGTGGCAGGACATTTTCATTGTTTGTTTTATAGGGACAGCAAAATATGCAGAAAATGAAAAGAAAAAACCTTTGGCCTAAAAACAGGGAGATCTTACTCATGAAGCATCCTGGCATAAGACCAGCTACAGGCTCTGCACATACTAAGTTGTCTAACCCCAAAGACTTTCTCTGTGGTCCCAGTAAAAGCTCTTCACAATCATAGTTGTGGTCAGGTGTTTGTAGAGATCCTTAATTTTTGTACAGATCCTATGTCGAAGTCAGGATGATGTAAAACCATCTTCTGGTTTCATCTCACAAATAGGCGGCAGTGCAGAGAACCTTCCCTGAAAGCAGGTTGTTGCTGTTACCAAGTAGTTAGGGAGTCATATGAACCACTCAGGAGCAAGACGATGCCAAGACAGCATTAAGTTCTTCCCTGGTAGAGGTCCAATTCCTGGCGCTGGTGTAAAAAACAGTGCTGGTTTCATAGATGAGATCTATGGCCAATTTCTGATCTTCTGAAGCCTAAGCCAAGTCACTATGAGTGTTCATGGTGAATGGCCCCACTTTTTTGTTTTGTTTTGTTTCTTTTGGGGGGGCAACCCGTTTGAGTCTCAGGGGTTACTCCTGGCTAAGCACTCAGAAATTGCCCCTGGCTTGGGGGGGACCATATGGGACGCCGGGGATCAAACCGCGGTCCTTCCTTGGCTAGCTCTTGCAAGGCAGACACCTTACCTCTAGCGCCACCTCTCCGGCCCTGAATGGCCCCACTTTAATATAAAATTTATTTTTTCCTATTCTTATTAATTAAGAACTTGTTTGCACACTTAAGACTTCTCATTTTAATGTGTCTATGCAAAAAGAAACAATGACACATGGTACTACTAGTGCATATAGGGGTAAAAATAATAAGATAAACAATCCAAATAACCTGGTTCTAACATGAACTCAAAACACTAGAGAAATTTATCTACTAGAATTTATTATAAATTAAATCCAAAAATAAGAATGGGGCAAACTGCAGCTGGTGGAAATGCCATCTGATGCAACCCTTATGGAAAACTAAACTTAAAATTGAGTAGTTCTCACTAAACTTAAAATTGAGTAGCCATATGACCCAGAAATCCCCTTTTTGGGTGTATCCCCATGCCAGTAAAACATTCATCCGAAAGAATGTATGCACACAGCTATTCATTGCAACAGAGTATTGCAGTACAATAGCTAGGACTTGGAATCAACCTAGATGCCCAACAACAGATGAGTGGATCATGAAGATGTGGTACATATATACAATGGAATAGCTATAAGGAATGATGGCCTCATGCAATTTGCAGCAACATGGATGGAACATGAATAAATTATGCTAAATGAAGTAAGCTTGAAAAAGAAGGATAAATGCAGAATGGTATCACTTACATGTGGTATTTAGAATAACTGCACAAAGTAACACAAGGATCGAATTGGTAGTTGTCCTGAACACAATTAGCCCCAGAGTATAGTGAAAAGAAGAGAATCAACTGAGAGGAAGAGGAGAAACACAAAAACTTGTATTTTCTTCTATACTTCAAAAAGACCATCAACAATTGTTATAGCTATTTAGATTGAGCAGGTGTCCGATCAAGTGCTTCGTATAGTTGTCTATAATAATGTTCTAAAGCTCTTCTTCACAGAAACTGGTGCAGAATGCTTTGGAAATCATGAACTTCCATCTCAGTGCTCTCTATAAGAAGTTTTAATGTCTTAATTCTATTATGTCTATAATAACTCCTTGATCTTCTTGTCCACAGTGGTACTTGGAGATATAGGTTGTTATCCCTAGTTCCACGTTGCAATGCTATACTATATTAAACTCAGAAGACAGTGCTCATTAAGATAATGTCATGACCATTTATTTTTGTATTGTTATGGTATTTCAATCACCTTTTCATGTCCTCTCTCAAACTGAGGTTGATAGCCACTAGAAGGACTCCACCCATTTTCAGCATATCTTAATTTTTTTGAATGTTTTTTCTTATTCTTACCCCATTCTATTGCTATTCTTTCCCTTAAACAAAACCACATAATTCGATTTATCTAGCTTAGACTCTCAAATAGAGAGAGAAACAAGGGAGGGCACCAGGTCCAAACAGATGTATGATCATTGATAGTAAGCTAGACAAAGAGGGGACCACCTACTCTAGAAGCCCGGGGGGGGGGTATGGTGGGGGATATGGGTTGCAGAAAGGGAACAGGGAAAGGGGGAGGACAAATTTAGTGATGGGTATTCCCTGATTCAATGTTAATATGTACCTAAAATACTAATGTGAAAGATATGTAAGCCACTATGATCAAAATAAAAATAAAAAAGATAATGTCATGACAAAACTCTAATCTTTTCACTTTCTACTTGATTATTAATGCTAATATAATCTAATATTTATGTCCACAGATAACAATGGAATGTGCAATTGCATGCGATATAATTCGGTTACAGAGCTCATTTATTATGCTAGTATAATTTTTTTTCAATTTCAGGTAGTTTACCATTATACCATAATGCTCATGATTTTAGTTTGCTTTTAGGAAAGAACTCTGTATGCTCAAGACCCTTTAGATAATTCTTCATGGTGTAGACTCTACTTATAGTGCTCATTACCATATTGCTTAGTTTTCTAGATTGAAAATCATGATTGTTTTAAGAATGCTTTATATACAATCTAATACAAGAAGCCTTTCTTCAGTAAAGCTTACCCTCACCAATGATGATTGGCCTAGAAAATGAAAAACCTTTACATCTGACTTGGCAGTTTTATATTTTTTAAGCATCTGTCCCATTCTACCTGGATCAGCTTTTCAACTGTAGCCCATGGATCTATCCTTAGTGTCTATGGGTGTGCATGTGTTGGCCATCAAGTCTGTCTAATGTCTGTCTGTAATATATATGATGTCTATGTTGTATATTGTTCTCCCCCTTGTATTATATAACCCGTCCTTCCCCACACACTTTCCACCTTACAAACCCTTTACTAGCCCTTCATTCTCTCACCACCCAATCTGTTATTTTCCCCAATTTAATCCTTATTACCCTCAGTTCTTATCTCCTCAGAAACCGAAACATTCCCCACCCCAGTCAGCTGCCAACCAGCTCCCAAAGCAAAAAGACAGATTCCCAGCCCACCTTTCCTCAGCCAGAGAAGTTGCCATTTGCCACTGCTGATGATTTGCTCTCTGCAGCCCCCTTTTCCCCCACTCCCTTCGTTGTGGACTGTTGCTTGTTATCAGATCCTGTCTCTGTTTTTGTTTTGTGGCCTCACCCAGCAATGCTCAGGGATTACTCCTGGCTCTGTGCTCAGAAATCGCTCCTGGCAGGCTTGGGGTACCAAATGGGAAGTCAAGAATCAACTTGGTTCGGTCTGGGTTGGGCCTTACCGTTTTGCTATCACTCCAGCCCCGCCTTGTCTACTTTTCTCTGTGAAAAATTAGCAAATACAGGTCTTCATTTTTTTTTTTTTTTTTGCTGCAAGAACTTTATTGGTGATTTGGTCCACACTTCATTTTTTTTTTATCAATGGAGTAGTGATATGAATAGAACATGCATTATCATTTACTTTGAGAATTAAGAACACAATTAGTGTTTATTATTTCCCAGCTTGGAAAAAATGCTCAGAAAGAATATTTAGCTCTAAAATATTGCTATTCGAGTGTCAGAAGAGTACTAGGGGCATGGATGGGCCTTTCTTGTTCTTTTTTTCCTAGTAATTTTGAAAGAGGAAGCCTCAGTTTCACCTTGCCAGCAGCTGTGAGAAGTACCATTTTGATTGCTCTTACTCTAAATTTTTTGACTTGATAACACTTTTTTTGGTTTTGATTTTTCTTTTTTTATTAATATTTTTTATTTTGACCAAAGTGGATTACAAATCATTCACAGTAGTATTTTAGGTACATAGTGACATTGAATCAGGGGCATTCCCACTACCAATGTTCCCAGCATGCATTCCATATCGACCTTCCTTTGCCTCCCAAGCTGCTAGTATAAGTGGTCCCTTTTGTGTCTATCTTGTTGCAGACTGGGAATCTATTCTGTTGTAGTTGGCTTTGGGTTTGATGCTTAAGTCTGATCATTTTTTACTTCTACTCGATGTTCATATGATTGTTTGGTCTTGGTGCCCTCCATTATTTCCCCCTCAATTTGTGAGGCAGAACAAGA